>NW_010268958.1:0-26382 GCF_000690775.1 Eurypyga helias
TTTCGGCAACACGGTAAAGCCATTGCCTCAGAGGCACGTTAATATGCTAAAGAAGCCAACAATGGTTTAAAAAATCCAAAATGAAGCCCTGATGACTCACATAAACCTATCCCGTTTTTGTTCAGTTATCACATCTGCTGAATTACGGAAACACAAAGGGCAAAACGCTGCCAACCCAGCGTATTGGACTGGAAGTCACGCGTGCAGCGCCGTGCGCATCCTCTCCGGCCATCCGGTCCCCAAGCCAGAGGCAGGTCCGGCGGGCGCCATGCTGCTGGCCCTGGCTGGTGAGATGCGGAGGGGAGAAAGGCCACGGCAGCACCTTCCCGCTTACAGGCGCTGTGGTAGGGGCTAAGGGAGCACATCCTGTGCATAATGCATGAGTCTCGACAGCTCTGACTCATCCAGCTAGTGGATTTATGAGCATCTTCTCCCCGTATAAACAGAAGCTACCTGCATACATCTCCATACTTTCCATCGTATTATCCCTATGGCATCCTCCCAATAGACAGGGGCGCTGAGGGATGGAAAAACCCACAAAGCTGTTTTTATTCACTTTCTCAACGTCTGCCATCAGCACTCCTCCTGTTTCCATAGGATGTATTAAACCTACATACCACAGAGTGCCGCATTTTCAGTTGTATACTGGTATTTTGAGGGGACTTGCTATCAGTTCAGGGACAGAAAATATATATGATTACGGGCACCCTTAAAATGGTTCACTTCCGCAGTGTCAAATCTACATAAGATCAGCAGATATTTTGTGTCCAATTCCAAGCAGTTGCAGAAGATCTGGTGTGGTCACAAATGGGCCATCAGTGGCCACACAGCTAAGGGTTCAGAGATTAAACAGCAGGGACAGGTAAGGCAAAAGACTCGGGACAGGAGCTGCAATTTACAGACATCACTCAGACTGACAATCTCTGAATACAGGGAACCCATTCAGATGTGACTGATCCATACAAATATTCTTAAACCCCAAGAAAACCGAACAAAGCACCCCCACAACCCCCATCCATCTATCCCAACTCCTGGAAGCCCCTCAGCACACCATCTATGCTGTGACAAAAGCAGCCGAGAAGCAAGATGGCTTTCACCACATCACCTTGCCCCAGACGTACCTGCAGACCAAGCAGACGGCTAAGAACAGTAACTAAAATGAGGAAACATTTTGTGTGGAGAGGGCACCTGCCAGATTTTGCATTCATGGTGAATTCAAAAAATTTTTTTCTCTTAGGAAAAAATATTGAAAATACATTGAAGCATCTAGCATTTTAAAAGATACCAAGTATGAACCTGAAAAATGACAATGTTTTGTCAATAAACTACTCAAAATTTATTTCTAGGATATTTTTAAGAATTCCTGGAAAATATACAACTATTTTATGTAGGATCAAGTGTTTTATTTAATCACAGCTTTTTTGTTTTGCCAAAACAAATGCTTTAAAGGGCTTTTCAGTCTAATCTCAAGCAACTAATTTTTTTTGCAGTATGGCAAAGTAACTGAAGAATTAGTCAGAAGGCTCATGCAGACTCTCCGCATCGAGTGAGAGACATCATCTCTGCTGCAGACGTGAGAGGGCCGGGGGACGCCAGGTAGCAGAGCAGCTTGTGGCGTGTTTGTGCTGTCAGCCATTCCCGCGCGCTGCGCACACCCCGCGGCTCTGAAGACAGACTTCAGCTGGACCACCCCTGTCAGCAAAGGGTGCACGAGGTCAAGTGAATTGCAGAGCCCCAAAATGAAAGCAAGTCATAAAGGAGAAGGAGACTTTTGGGTTTTACACTCTCACTGTGTCTATTCAAAGTTGTTTTTTCTTTTTTTTAATTGGAAAAGTAACCATAAATGTAGGTCACTTGCAGAGATGAAAGTCGGTTGCTTCAAGTGAGGACCATTCCTTATAATAAAGAGAAAATAAAATCATAACTAATAGTCTGTCCAAGAGAATTATAGTTGCTACCTTATAATTACCAGGTAAATTCAGACGAGGAATTTAAAAAGAACTTATTAACATGGTATTAAGCACAACTTTGATCCACCTGCTTCCAAGTACACCATGATTTCATTAATAACTCTGTTGCTCTGTGTTTTAATCACAGATGCACGTTAGTTAGGCGTAGATCTCCTTCCTAATGGGGCAGGGATTTGCACGTCTGCTATAGTGCCCGACAGAGACAGGAGAAGGATGACAATCTCCTGCACAGCTCACGCATCCATTACGTGATCTACAAACCTCCAGTAAGACAAGTGAAGCCACAGACATGAGGAATGTTCACCTTCTACCAAGAACACATGGAGAAAAGTGTGTCACAGGGGCCTGAGGGGAAAGCCGCATGTTTGCATTGCACAGCGCAAGCCTGACTGGCAGTCGAGCGGGGAGAACAAGGAGCCGCTTATTCTCTCCTGCTTTCAGAACGCTATGAGATGGCAAATTTCTATGATTAACCTTTTGTTCTGTTAATCAAACAAAAATGCCTCCAGCCAAGGAATAAGTAAAAGCCTGTTTAATCAGAAATATGGGGATCCACTCAGAAGTTGAGTGCATGTGTGTCAGAAGAGAAATCTGGGCTAGTGAATTTGTGACAGTTTCCCATTTTTATTATTGTGGGGTGTCTTTTTTTGTGAAAATACAACTAAATAATCTGAAATGCTGTGGCTTTGCCTTCTTCCCCAATGACACACTTTCATCAGATACTACCGTACTAGCCACACTTTCTCCACAGGATATTCAGCAGACAGCTGAGTTGGGACAGCCTGATCCATCAGGATGAGCGCTGATTTTCCAAAACAGCCCTCATTCAAACACATTTCCAGAGCTCCACATTTCGTTTATAGATTAACCTTCAGGGACAAACACATCCATGAAGATTTAAAATACGAGAAAGTGCCATTTTACCTCTTATATGTATGATGTGTTTATAAATTATATTTTACAGAGCACTTATGTATGATTTGTTGCTATTATTTGGGTTTGTTTGCATTTTCCCCTCAACATTTAAGCATATTTTCTAAGTTCTTGTCTCTACTACCTGAGTTTTACAAACTGAGCTGTCCAGAATTTATCTGGTTCATTTAACGCTAACATCTAGTAACTCAGGATAGCGAATTGTGTGTTTATATTCTCTAAAAAATGAGAATATTCAAACAATAAATTCTGACATAAAACCTTTGAGGTTCAGGAAAAAAGCAATAATCAACCTCTCATTCCCACCCCAGCAACACACACGTAGGCAGACAGTGAAAGCACCTGGAAGCTAAACCTGCATGTCCATCAAGAACAAAAGCAGCGAACTAGTTCATCACTCCAGGTGGTAGAGCTGTCAGGGATCAATCTAAGACTTACATAAGACAGAGTCTGCTAGAGTGAATCACACACTATTTTAAGAAATCCCAAAAGGTATACAAATCCACAGAAAAGTGACAAAACTTACACGCAAAATTTTCTTGAGCGTTCTCCAAGACTCAGTTATGTCCCCACATTCCTCTTTTTTTCAGTCTTCTCTCATCTGGCCATAAAACCCAGTGGTCACTCCATTCAGAGCTTAGTCTAACGGACAATGGCTCCCAAGCTCAGAAAACTCTGTCTTCCCTTTGTGCTCTCCTGTCACTCTTGACCATGTTTTTTAAAATGAGAGACCTCTGGTGTCTCCATGTGCTAGCAATCTGCCTGTACTACAACTCAGGGTGTGCCAATAGGAAGGGCACAATCAGTTTGCATTTACCCCTGTACTCCATGCTATTCCTTTTTAAAGGGAGAAATATGCAGATTAACGACCCACTTTTTTTCCCATTCCTACGGCACCTTCCCAGTTGAGGTCTGGGAGATCGGCACCACTTGCTGGTTAGAAAATTCAGTTTTCCCTAAGCAACTCCAAAAGATGAAAGATTATAAAAATGAACAGAATTCAGAATGTTTCTATATATTAATTTTCCAAGTTATCATGGTTACTGAACCCTACATTATTGTCATCCAAAACAAAAGTATCAAACTCTGATCTCACTTATTCAGGAGAGGTCAGCCTCTTTTCACATGAAAAAGAAAATGGTCCATTATATCATGAAAAGCATTAGCAAATAAACACTAAAAGCATATTTTCTATGTGAAGGCTATGTTATTATAGGGGAGTGGAAACACTGGAAGTTTCCTTTCTATCCACTTATGAGGTGAAAAGTGATGTAACTCTTGTTATTCCAGTACACTTCATTAGTCTTGGCCTACATCAGTGTGATACCCAAATCAGGCCTAATGAGTCTCAGACATGATGAAACAAAAGGTACCTAATAAATCTTAGCAGCATGTAATTTTATAGTATATGTGTGTATTCAAAGAACTACCTTTACGTCTACTTCTTATTTAATATATTTTTTTTTTCTGTATATTGTTTTCATGCCCTGCAATATTTGTATGCAGCCAAAGAGGTTGTGTTTTACACTTCTGGGTGCATATAGATGGGTAACTTGTTAAGAATAAATGTCTCCCAAAAAATTACAAAAATAATTAGACATTACTTCATGTATTAAATGTTAAACATTATTTTTATTAAATGTTATTCAGCTGAGACTCGTGATTCTTTGCTACCTACTACTTCTTCATCATGCAACAGAACTCCAGCAACACCAGAAATGGATCCTACTGGCCTCAATTACTATTCATAAAATAACAGTTAGTTAAAAGACTAGAAACATAGTAATTTAATGTTCTGCTACTATTCCCCCAGAAAAACAGGTTCAAGTTCAACCCAAGTCACAAGTGAAACGAATGTGTTCGGCCTGTTCCCTAGTGATTACTTGGCCCTGTTACAAAATGAATGCACAATTCATCACAACTGACAACCTCTCCTCAAGAGATGCCCAAGACAGGAATAGCAGGGGTCTGAAAGTCAGAAAAGAGCAATGGAGGAACTGCATGGGAAAAACTTGCATGGTGCTTGAGAACACTACACTCTGCTCTAACCAGTGCTCTCAGGTCTCGATCTGAGGAGCACGGATTATTGGGTAGCTATAACAAGAAAATCACGAAGCCTTCCCTAGCTCCTCTCACATCCGAAGAGGTTACAAGACAGTTCACAAACACACACACAATCAGAATTTGCTGAACTAAATCTCAGCTGAGATCGATATTTTGCTACATCTTACAATTAATGGGAACTGAACACAGAGGACAGCTAGGCTTTGTCAGATGGGCAATTCTGCAAGCGTTATTTATGTGCAAGGCATCTCATCATTGTGGACAATCAGTAAAAATCCTCTCCCACGGAATTTGGACTTGGCAATAAATATGCCTGACAAAGTCAGATTTCGGTAAGCCATGGGTGTTTTACAGAGGCTGACACCATCCTTTGCTCGGTAGTTTTGTTGACCAGCCTTCAGCCCCATTGGCAGCAGGGGGAATACAAGCACTGTCGGTGTGCAGCTAAAATGGAATACAGGACTCCTTCTATTAAACGATGGCTGGGGAATTGTCCCAAAGAAAGCTGCTGCACCCAAGGACCTGCACTCACAAGCATACTCTGGACCCTTTCACACTCTGTTACTGGCAGAAAGGGACAGTGTCTCCAGGAAATTCTAATCTGTGATTCCTCCACTTTAACATATATTAAAGTGCTTGGAAAATCATTACCAAAGAATGTGAGTGTTTGTATCTTACACAAGTAGTCTTAAAATAAACACTGTGAGCAAGTATCACCTTTCCTTCCTAGGGAAACGATGCCTCTCCTAAAATTCAGGACTGACTGTCAGAACTTGGGGCCTACAAGGAAGCTGAAGGGGGACTTTTTACAAGGGCCTGTAGTGACAGGACAAGGAGTAATGGGTTTAAATTGAAAGTGGGGAGGTTTAGATTGGGTATCAGGAAGAAATTCTTCCCGGAGAGGGTGGTGAGGCACTGGGACAGGTTGCCCAGAGAAGCTGTGGATGGCCCATCCCTGGATGGCTTCAAGGCCAGGCTGGATGAGGCTTGGAGCAACCTGGTCTAGTGGAAGGTGTCCCTGCCCATGGCAGGGGGGTTGGAACTAGATGGTCTTTAAGGTCCCTTCCAACCCAAACCATTCTATGATTCTACGATAACTTCCTATTCTTCCTTGAATACCTAGTGTGACTGTGACAAGGATGCCAGAGTCCTCCTGAGGGTATCCAAGAGACCTCAGAAAAATTCATCACATTCCCAGCCTTTTTTCTAAAAGCAAAGCAAAAGCCATGTGACTTGCTGGGTGGATGTCTGCCATTTTTGATATATTACCTGCAGAAAAGTACATAATAATGTAGACTTTTTAAAAATCCAAACCCATCACATATACAGTATGACAGAATTCCAAACAGAAAACAGGCCATGCATGGTGGTGACAGGCTGCTGCTGCATTGCTCAAAACTGAGATCTGCGTAAGGACATAACGCAACCGAGCAACTGGGCCATAAGATGGAAGATGAAATTCAAACCTGTTTAAGATGAAATAACATGCTGGAGAGGACTAATCTTAACTCCATATATAAAATAATGAGCTCTGAGCTGACTATTATTCAACTGACAGGAAATTTTGGGCTAGATGATAAAGTTCCCTGAATATTTCAAGTCAAACCTTGAATCATTATGAGAAGGGTGAACAAAGCAAGGAATATTGTTATGCAGCCTCCTCTCATCTCAGGGAGGACCTCGAAGAACCAGAGTTTGGAAGATCAGTAGGGAAAAGTACATATATGATTTGCCTGTTCTTACAAGACAACCACTTTTGGATGCTGGAGATAAGTTAATGGATTATTTGACTTTTATCTGACCCAACTGCTCCTACACATATCAACACTCCTTGGTGTATCCATTAGTCCAAATGTTCCTTGAAGTTTTGGATGCATTTTTATCCCATATAGTGTACCACAGCATGTCCCTACCTATCTACCAGCCCAGTCAATCTAAGGAATGTTGAGATCAACACATCACAGGCAAACCATTGAATTTTTATGCCACAAAGCATTTCTCGAAGCAGTATAATTTTTAGGTACCCTAGGGCATAAGCTTCAGCGTTGAAGCTTATGTCAATAAGCTTCAATAATAAGCCTGTTCAGGAAACTAAATAGGCTGAGAATGTAGTGTATAAGAAATGCAGTATATAAGAAATGCAGTATATAAAATGTCAATTGCTGACATGTCACAAAGTTTGTGCAGGTTTCTCAACCTAGTGTATTCACCAGCACAACAATAAATACCTTCTTTAACTGATACCAAAGCAGAGTCAGTTACCATTATGAGACACATATTTTCAAAATATCTTTTTGGAGATCTCAGTGACACAGGAGATAAGAATTTAACTTTCACATTTGATAATAAAGATCAGGCAAAAAAAAATTCTCTGGACTACCAGTACCTAGGGAATTAATGAATTTGTGTTGCAATACTAATGACTAAGATCCCACAGACCTCATGTAAAACATGTGGATGTAAAACATGTCAGGTGTACACCTGACCACACTGACTCCTCTACTTGTGAGCACTCAGTTGTTTGCAGGAAAGGCTAAAGTAGTATTTCAAAAATAGACCACTTGATCTAAATTGAATATTACTGTTGTAGGATGTATGCAAAAAGCACTACTTATTGACTGTGACCACTGAAGCTCAACAACAAATAAATGGCTTACTTTCAAGGTCATTCATTCGCAGTACATCATCTTAATCGTCAGTATGCTACTTGCTATGCACTACCTTTTCTTCATAAATTTAAATTAAAAGTTTATTTTGGAACTCTCTTTAAAACATTACCAAAATACACAACTTTAAGAATCAACAGATCACAATATTTTCATTAAAACAATAGGTTTTCCTGTAGTATGGCTACAGAGCACAATAAAGAACCGTTCCTATATCTTACTTATCCTACACGTAACATTGAATAGGACCCTTCACTTCTCAGTTACTTTTTTTTAGTTCACAATGTTAAAAATGGGCAATTCCATTTAACTACAATGGCACTGCTGCATATTTTTGTTTCTCATGATGTGTTTTTTTTCCATTTCTTGATCAACTGAATTAAGCTGATAGTGTTACCGGCATACAGGATTCTATATAATACGCAGCTACAAGTTTCTACTCTTGCTAACTGTGCCCAAGTTCTTCAACAGTTTTACTTAAAATAACAACAACTTGTAACTTTCCAAGGAGATAGGGAGAGTGTATTTTCTGACAACAAGACTGATTACCCAGTAAGTGCACGAAACAATGAATGTACTATCAGTTCTGCTAGCCTAACAACTGCTGCAGAGAGAATACAGTTCGTGCTTCTCTAACCCGAGAGACGCAGTCACAGCAAAACTTGAAGATCAGCACCTCCCTTCCCCGGACGTACGCAGAGGGAAACAGAGGCAGACCCTTATCTTGCTTCTGCTCTTTTCGTAGGGACAGTGCTTGCTGTCTCAGAGGGGAAAGCGCGGTGGGTCCCCTCCACGGCAGAACTGCCAGGCGTCCTCTTTCTGCTCATCTGGGAGACACTGTGCCTTTCTGACAACACAACGGAAAGGAAAGTTGACTTCGCACAGTCTTATACACAAGAAAGCAAGCCTTAGGCACAATTTCACCCTCAGCATGTAAACTCTTTTAGACAATAAACTATTTAGCACAGGGCTTTTGCTTTATGAAGCATCCAGCTCAAGAGGCATTTTACAGAAATACCATAAAGGATCTATGAATGAGTATGTTATAAGCAGCAGCAAAACTTCTGCTGGGCTTTATTAATTGCTTTCTTTTGAATAAATGTTATTGAAGATGAACACCATGATGGAAGGAGGGCTATAAGATGGCTCATTGTCACTGTGTTTATATGAAGGAAATAGGGGGACCCCAAAAAAGCATTTTTTTTAAAAAATTGGTCATACCCGCCTCCTCCCCCCTCCAAGCTGACTGATTTCTTTCCCCGTGCACATCAGTAAACTGATTTTTCAAAGCACAGCATGAAAGATATGCCCACAAATCCCATTAGTAGTAATGTGATTTGTGTGCTTATCTGCCATGCAGTGCTTTGAATGTTCATTCCTCTATGTCCAACTTCAGTCTTTCTACTTCAAAAAATACTTGAAAAGCTTACACCCACTTGCAGTTACTTTTGGGGGTGGGGAAAACTGGAGGATGCAAAGACCTGGCTCCCCATTCCAAGGATAACAATAGGCAAGCAGAACTTCAGCCTGCAGGAACCAGGGCTGTACCCTGGGTGGCTGTTAGTTCCCCCGTCACCATTCCAACTGGGACTGAGAAAGAATCTCTGGTTTAGACTTTTCTCATTTCAGTCCTCTTTACTGAAGTGTTTTGATTTTATGCCACTTTGAGCAATATTTTTGTCACAAGAAGGGTAACAGCATTGCATGCTGCCTTCAGAATCTGGAATCTCATGACAAAGACCTTAAAAGAGAAGCAGAATACAGCGCACTATTCATTTATTTTCGTGACAGGCCTTAGATTGTACAGAGCATAGAAAACTGGCACAAGATTAATCAGTTCCTGAGACTGTATAAAATGAACTCACTTCTTCGGGCAGTTTTAAGAGTCAAGGCTGCAATCATTTTGGTCTTGCTTCTGAACTAGACGGCTGTAACTAATAAGAAAAGAGTTTATATTTTTATTTACCTAATGCAGCATCTTTCAGCCTGGAAGGTCCCAAATCACATTTTACAATATTCGCTTTACCAGCCTTGCCAAAACACTGCCACTCTTGAAATAGGCTTAGAATAGCAGAAAGGGATGCTCTTGATTAAAACACAATGGAAAACCTCATGGGTTTTTTTAGCAATTGTGAGCATTTAATGTTAATACAAAGCAGACTGAATCCAATTTTAATTTCACACCTAAAAGACACCATTATCGTGGACAAAGTACCCAGCTTGTCTTTGTTCTGTTTCCAAGAGGAGGAAGAACCTAGCTGAGACTTGAAACCGGAGTTTCAAGGAATACAGACACAAATATCACTGATGCCTGAACTTAAAAGAATTGGAATAACTGCTTTACTTTTAATACTGACTGTAACCTTAAGGGATATCGTGTCAAACACATATTTGACTATGTTCATCTTCTGAAACTGCAACTGCCCTAATCTCTACAAACATGTCGAACAAGATTTTCATAATCTAGCTGTTCCAAAACACTCAGACCTTGACCCAACCTCCGACTGTTAGTCATACTGATAAAAAAATAGTTTTTACCTTTATTTCTTCTTTGAATACACTAAATGAAGTGGAACTGCATGATTACGAACAGCCAAATTTCTGTCCACAGTGCAAAAAAGAGCAATTTCTAATCATAGAATATATTCTTCCCTTAATAGAATTTATACAGAGTAGTTTAATCACCTGACTCTAAAACCTCCCATGAATGATAAAATTTAAGGTTTTACTCTCTACACAAAGCAATTATTTGAATTTAAAGTTCATTACAAAGAGGAAATAAATCTCAAGATTAAAAGTAAACATGATTTCTTCTCCCAAAACTTCTCACTCATTTTCAACACTATAAACTGTTTATACTTCTTCTGTGATATGTCTCAAAAGGTATATATAAACAAAGCCTAAATTGTACCTTGATGTTAAGGTACAGATTTTATTTAGCATCTAGGCAGATTTAGACCTTTCTCTATGCCTTGCAAAGCTGACATTATTAATGTATTGTGAATTAGATGACTTTCTGATGCAGAATAGAAACATATATGAAAATCAAATATCAGATGTTATTTGATAAATATCTTATACAACCAGTCAGTTACAGCCTTCTATCTCATATTCCTTTGAGTCAAAAGTCTGATGCTTGGTTATTTTGCCTTCACAGGAATAATAATTGTTCTAACAAAGCCAAGGGGGAATGTTTGCCCTCCTGCATCTGTGCCTTCTCATCTTCCCGTCTAGAATTCTAGAGCAAGCTGCGAGGACATGATTTCAGTGTGATCACACCAATATGGTAGTACATTAGAAAACAAAGAAATCGATGAAGGGTTTATATGGTGCCAGGATTTTAGTGTTAGATCAGTGCTTTATTTTGAAGTGGCAAAGTTGCAAGTTTTCAGACTGCAGTGATATACATTTTACAAGGAATTTCCGTGTGTATGTGTGTTCATATGGGATTATCAGCTGCATCACCAAAACATCCTGTTACACAATTTTATCAGCCAATATAGGAATGAAAAAAAGCTTGCATGTGCACTTTAAGTCTCAAGAAGCACCACGATGGCACACCAGTCTACATAAGTCCATTTCAAGCACTGTGCACCATGCATAATGGAAGAAAATTATACTTAACTTGGATACCTATAACGTGATTCATCTAAAGAACATCATCATAATATACACTTAATTAAATAATAATGTTTGTATTACGTTTCTTTACCTATTATGTCTTAAATTGCCGTTTATAACAGGGGTTTTTAAGACTAGCTCAGTTTGATCTTCTTCTTGATCTAACAAAATTCACAACAGAGATAGTAGAAGTCACTGTTACAGATGGAGCTGCTGTCCACAACAGAAAAATGAAGCCAGATTATTGTGCAGAGCATCTGATACCTGATCATTTTAATGAAGCTTTCTGTCTCGCATGCAAAATTGTTCAGAAGACAATTCCACTGCCTGAGGTCAGCAATGCAGAATGCTCATCACCAGTCACTTTAGAGCTGCTTAAAATCAAGGCCCTTTGTAATCAAGGTCAAAATTGACACTGACTTCAGTGGAGAGAGCTTCAGCTCAGAACTTGGCTATTTATTTTAAGGTTTGAGACTGGAATATCACAACAAAGCCTGAAAAAAGTGTTTTCTACAGGCAACAGCAATGCAGTCCATAAAAACTCTGCCCTCCAAAGCCAATAGTTTAAATCACAGGGTGAATTGGACACGAGGGATAATGCATTAGAATATGCAACACTGTTTACAACTAATTAATGAATCCTAGAATAAAATATGAGCTAGATTACATATCCTCAAAAACCTTTGGCTTCAATTGCATACACTGTGTAAAGCTAACTGAATTATGTTAAATGATTAATACAATAAATTTTAACTTATGTGACAATATTACATAATAATATCAATAAAATAACCAGGAATTATCCCTCAAAAAGAACACCATTTACACTGCAAGGGATAAAAAAGCAATATATCACCAAATCCCAGAATTCTAGGGGTTGGAAGGGGCCTTTGGAGATCATGTAGTCCTCCTCGCTGCCAAAGCAGGTTGCACAGGAATGCATCCTGGCAGGTTTTGCGTATCTCCAGAGGAGGAGACTCCACAACCTCTCTGGGCAGCCCACTCCAGTGCTCTGGCACCCTCAGAGTAAAGAAGGTTTCCTCATGTTAAGACACAATTTCCTGCGTTCCAGTTTGTGCCTGTTGCCCCTTGCCTTACCGCTGGGCACCACAGAAGAGTCTGGCTCCATCCTCTTGACACCCACCCTTTAGATATTTATAAGCACTGATGAGATCCCCTCTCAGTCTCTTCTCCAAGCTATACAGACACAGCTCTCTCAGTCTTTCCTCACAAGAAAGGTGCTCCGTTCCCCTGATGATCTTCGTAGTCCTGCACTGGACTCTCCAGTAGTTTCCTAACTTTCTTGAAATGGGGATCCCAGAACTGGACACAGTAGTCCAGATGTGGGCTCACCAGAGTACAGCAGAGTGGGAGGGTAACCTCCCTTGACCTGCTGGCCATGCTCTTTTTAATGCCTCCCAGGGTACCATTAGCTTCTTGGCAACAGGGCACATTGCAGACTTATGGCCAACTGATTGTCCCCCAGGACTCCCAGGTCCCTCTCCGAGCGTTGGTTTCCAGTCACCCCCCAGCCTGCACCACTGCCTGGGCTTATTCCTCCCCAGGGGCAGGACCCTACACTTGCCCTTGTTAAACCTCATTAAGTTCCTCTCCACCCAAGTCTCCAGCCTGTCCAGGTCTTGATGTACGGTGGCACAGCCTTCTGGTGTATCAGCCACTCCTCCCAGTTCTGTGTCATCAGCAAACTTGCTGAGGGGGCACTCTCATAGAACCATAGAATGGTTTGGGTTGAAAGGGCCCTTAAAGACCATCTAGTTCCAATCCCCCTGCCATGGGCAGGGACACCTTCCACTAGACCAGGTTGCTCCAAGCCTCATCCAGCCTGGCCTTGAACACTTCCAGGGATGGGGCATCCACAGCTTCTCTGGGCAACCTGTCCCAGTGCCTCACCACCCTCTGCAGGTTGTTGATGAATATGTTGAACAAGACTGGGCCCAGCACCAACCCCTGAGGAACACCGCTAGTCACAGGCCCCCAGCTAGAGCCTGCACCCCTGATCACAACCCCCGGAGCTCTGCCATTCAGCCAGTTCTCTGGCATGGTAGCTAGGACTACACATTAGTACTTCATAGCTAATGCTCAAGTTCTACTTATTCATGTAACACCCAGCTGGCCAGCAACCAAACAAGGATTATATATCTTTTACCTTTGACAAACAAAACAACAGATACTGTATTTATTTAAAAAAAAAAATCTAAACAATATTGAAAATCCATCTAACATTTCAGCATCACTCTTTATCACTAAATTTGCCTTTTTTTTTTTTTCCCTCCTTCTTTCAAGAATTTGCTTCATCTTGGAAGCAGGTATCAAAGCTTCTCTCAACAACTTAAAAGAAAAATGACTAGAAGCTCCTCAGTGTCACTGTATCTGACAAGTTTCTGCAATGTATTTACTGTCTTCTTTCACAACATTACTAACTTGTAAGTACCCAGAAAGTGCTACAGCTGAGATTTTCTTCCATCCATTTCAGTTTGAAAAAAATGCATTTGATTTTACGGTCTAATAGAGAAAATCCGCTTCAGTCTACTGGAAGTGGCTGTCCATACTAATTAGTGAGAAATAAACTACACACAACCTGTACTTGCTAGCATATGAACAGAAATTAAAATGAAGACACTACCAAACCTATTCATAAACCTTTACAAATCTCACCTTCTAGGACAGGCTTAAAAAAACCCACCCTGTGATAACACCTACGGAGTTATTTCATCATTTTTCCATTTAAATGTGATTTTGACAATTTAATGACTGCATTCTTTCAAAAATAACAATGGCATTATATGACTGTCACGTAAATGTAACTCAGGACTGCTATCAGTTTATAAAATTATTTCAGAAATCTGTTCACATCCCATGTTTTTGCAGAGTTTACATAAACTCCAGCTTTCACTTCATTCTTGAAAAGTATTTCAACATCTACATTCAAGTGTTCAGAGGTAATTTTCAAGTTCAGATGCAGGCTTAACAAACTTCCATCCCTATACCGCATTACAGAATTTTATGCAAAAGCAGTTCTCTTTTTATAGAGGACCACAGGCTTTTGGGACAAAACAGTCCCTGGAGCATTGCACTGTTACCACTCAAGGTTGCAGAAAGCACCATGAAAGGAACTTTCTTCACACTGTGCTTTCTAAAACATAGTATTAGCCACTGCAGTAAGTAATGAAGCTGAAATGATCAGATATTGTGCTGAACAATGTAACTGGCTGCACAGTGCCAGTGAGGTCTGAGGAAGGAATGCATTATATTCTGCTGTAGGTGTCTAAGTCAGGCCTATGAAGTTCTTTGAACATTTACTAAACCAATTTTGTATTTGAAATACTTTCAGAACTTACCTTTTCCATTTTAGCAAGCTAGACACAACGCACTCACTGACTGCTGTCGGGGAACAATGGGAGGGACTGGGCGTGCAGTGGCTAAGCACTCTCATTGGGAAAAAAAGAGGATGCTGCAATAATTGTCCTGAGAGGCTAGAAAGGAAACAAGACTCTATGCTGACTGCTTAGCTCAGCGTGAACTCTCATTTTTCACACGGAGCTAATTAAAAACTGAAATTAGTTAAATATGGAAATGACACTTGCAAGCACTTTAGCTGAATTCTGCCAAAATCCCTCTAGAGTGCTGCAACGCTGCCTGCTGCTTCAAAACTCCCCAACTGAATTTCACAGTTAAAAGGCTGAGCAAAGGGAAAGTTATTACCGAGATTTCCAATTCAAAACGTGTCTGTAAAATTCTAAATTAAATTTCATGGTAGCCCTTTCAGTAACTGGGGACATACTGTGCAGTCCAACGATACGGTGCTCAAATAACGTCCCTGCATGTACTCTCTGATTATCTCACCTTTAGGCACTGTGCTGGTTGTGCCAGAACTGTGAAGCTCACAGGGGTACCGGCACTGCAATGCTACAAAGATAAGCCATGTACTGCTACAGAAGTAGTTTTTTGGAAAGCATGGACGCATAAAGAAATTACTCCCACAGTTTAACAGCATAAATCTCAGAAAATCAGGACCCAACAACCAAAATATTTTATGCCTCACAGTTTTAATTTGTATTTGTAAATGCTGAATACATATGCAGAGAAGGGTCCATACTGCAATAAATTACATGCCCTATATATATATGTATCAGTGCTTTACAGGCAAGTAATAATAAAAAGCACTTCTGCATATTTAAATGGGCATAAAGAACCAAGGGACAGGATATGCATAAAAGGTGTGATGACTGACATTAGCTTTTTGACTAAAGCACCATGTGAATTCCATTTTGGTGCATGTGACTTGCCTAGTATGCATAAAAGCAAGGGTATTTGCCCAAGGGCAAATATGATTTCTGAATGCAATTTAACGAAACCCGCCCACGGAGCAGATGATTTTGGATCCATACCAAGGCACTCAGGATAGCCAATCACTTTCAAAACAACTGGAGCGTTTTGATTTTATTGTTTTTCCTACATTCCATCCCTTTACCCTTAAGGCAATCCCCTCCCACTGGACTGCTGCCACTATTGCACCAACAAATTTCTGTCTAGGAAAGCCAGCAAGAGATGCCACATAGCATGAAAGCCACTGTTACTCCCAAGTCTGCTGGCAGGGGGTATTGCTGCACCCAGCCTGCCAAAACCTCTTCCCTGGCAGCTCTCTGTATAATCTGTATATCACACCCAGGCTTTGCTAGTCCAGGGCCTTGAAACATCTCAGCTTACCCAGCTGGAGGGGATATGCTGCAGCTGCACCATCAGACCCTCTTATTTTATTGAATTTTGAATATGCAGTTTCAAAGCAATTCAAATGAATTTGCCCAAGGCCTCAGATGAGTAAAACTACTGATACCATCTGCAGCAGGCTTCCTAAATTTGAAGCATTTAAAAACAGGTGACAGGATAGGAGCTTTCAGTGTAAGGACTGACACTCATGAAAAGCTTACTAAACAAACTTTGTTATGCCCTGTTTTGGCAAGGAAGGAACTGTATGGCTTTCATCCCAGTTCTCACAATAGAGCTGGTAATAATGGGAAGTTCCATTTTAAAATATTTTTAAAATCATGTCTATTTTTCCAGGTTAAAAAGGAAGCATTTATTTGACCACTGAGCTTTATCTATGTTAAAGGATTTATATGACTAGAGATAAAGAGCAGACCATGATGACCATGAACTCTTAACAAGAGAGTGTGTTAAGAAATCCAGAAGCCAACATCTAGCAGGTTGCGGTCTCTTTCAAGTTTATAAAACTCCAGTGAGGTCCTTAAAACATGAGTTCCCCCTAAGGAGGAAATTCAAAGGCATGTTTACAACACCTTCAAGCGATATTTTTAATAATGCCCATGGCTTAATCCTATCCAATACCCTTGAACAACCCAGGTGATATTGAAGTATATGTATACACAGCATCGTTTAAGTCCTGCAGGGACACAAGCCTCCAGTAAACAGACAGAACATTTTGACCAAGGTCCCTTGTTTAGAACTCTGCTTTTACAAAACAGAATTATAAAGATCCAGAAAGGGTAGAATAATAGTGATAATAAAATACCTTGATGCTCAGGGACATATGTAGTTACACTGACCTGAGTCTCCTACAGATTCTGCGTTGCCTACATTACCCACACCCGCCAGCTAGGAAACCATTAATGCTTCCCATTCAATGCCATCCAGTTCTTCTAGCAAGCAGAGGCAAAAGATTAAATCCCCTATCTAGCAGTTGTCCACGCCCATGATCCATTTAGAATATGTCTGATTGACAGGTACAAGCTTAAAAACTACTGGGACCTAAATACACCTGGCTGGCTACCAAACCAGGAGCCAGAGCCTCAGCCAGAGGAAGCAGAGCATGTCAGCCAAAGTCCTTGCAAGGACTGTGTCGAGGTGGTTGTGGTCCCAGCCTAGTGCCTTGCACGTACCTGCTTCATGCTGAACAGGGAGTCAGTGAGCTGCATATTGGTTTCTGTTGCTGAACTGCCCTGACTGTGTCTGTATACACAGCCCTCCCTGGAGCTATAATGTAGCAGATAACTAGTACCTACTTTGCTTCTCTGTGGGTTTTACCAGCACCCATACTATTTGTATGAGTAACTACCCTATTTGTGATCAGTATTCCTAAACAGAGAAACTGTTTCTATCTTTACTCCGTCTTCTGTCATCCTACCTGAGTATACTCCCAGGAAGACACAGCTTGGTGAGGGAGCTAGAGGCAGAAAAGGCGAATCTGGGGAAGGGTACTGTCAGAAACAGCCAGGTGGCTAACTTTGAATAGCAATCATAACCCAATGACTTATGCCTTTTAGAAGGCCCCTAAAGAATAAACTATAAAGAACTTGCTAGAAAGAACAACATATATCCCAATAAATTTGTGATGGTACTTCAAATCTGCAGTGAACATTCACTCTCCGATGTGCTTTACGCTATACACAGCACGTAACGCAAATGTGGGTAAGGACCACTGGGATAAAACCCAAGACATGCTTACAAGGGGGACATCCGTGCAGACAACTGCTTTTGTCACACCTTCTTCTGGGAAAGTATTTACTCAAGAAGAAAATAAAGAGTGGCTTAAAGGTGAGAAATTAAGACTGAGGATTTTCATCTTCAGGCACTTAAAGGCATGTAATAATTCTCTTGTTCTTTCCCCTCCTCTTGCACTCAGAAATACCCAATGAAGTTTCAAAAAATGAAAAAAGGGAAATACCTGAGCCTGCAGCCTCCCTCTGGGGAGGAAAAAGAGAGCAGGGAGCAAAAGGGGCTGACAGACAGAAATACATTATTTATTCTTTCTATAACCAATATAGCATAGCAGTGTGAGCCAGGGAGTTAATCCACCAAGCGCACGTTACAGCCATCCTTGCCCTTGTAGGAACTATTTCAGTGGTCAGAAGACACAGCATGCACAACCCAGCAATGACATCCATGTGACATAAACCAGCCTCCATACGCAGTAAGCAATGGAGTGAAGATTATTCCCAAAGCTGGGGCAAACACCGGGCTACTGGTTCCAGGAGACTGGTGAGCCAGGTACCCCCAGAGAGTGTACAAGCCGGTTCTTTGAGCCACAGGTGACAAGACAACTCCTAAGGTCATGCAGCCTCGCTCTGAACTGCTGCCTCATACTGATTGTCTTTGTAAACAGAGCCTAAACAGAACCTAAAATCATCCCATAAGAGGCAGAAAGAGTCACTTTCTGTCTTTCCCAAATACAGAGTCCTCAGTGGGAGCTACACAGGTTTTGCCCTGTAAAGTGATTCTGGCGTTCTAGATAGTCTAAGTCATTAAATGAATTCTTTGAACTGTAAAACTTTAGTCAAGGTCATTTGCAAATGCAAACCTTGAGTTCAATTATGTTTTACCAGTGGATGACACACTTACAAAAAAAAACCCCTGTTTTTATAACTCAACAGGCTTTTCCCCTTGGTTATCAATTTTTAAATACAGGGCAAGAAGAAAGTGTACTTTTGAGAAAACTCTGAACACATAAATGTTTCAGATCAGTTCTACTGCACAGAACAAGAAAATGTTTCTTTTAATAGTGTGATTTGATGTAATTTGCGCTATGATTTTTTCTTAAGCAAATGCTGAACAGAAAACGGCACATATTTCATTTCAAGACACAGAGCCAAATTCACCCCTGCATCTTTTTCATGCCCCATTGGTGTAAGCCAATTATTTTCAATGTAGCTATATCAGTATGAAAAAGGAATAATGCAATCATGAATCAAGTCCGTACCATTTTTCATGACAATTCCACTTCAGCAAAGCCTCAGATATAACCATTTGAAACACAGATCACAGTATTATTTTATAAATTTTATGCAACAAAATGTATTAAATAAACTTACCTTCCCGTGTGTATCTTAGAAACTTCTCAGCCCTTAAAATCAGAACACTGGGAACAAGCCTCCAAAATCTTACCTACAAATGCAGACTTTACTTTTGAGAATAGCTGTACCAGCATCGATGGCCATAACTGTAAGAACACATTTTGCAGAATGGGGCCATAACACATATATTTTACATGTATCTGCACCCAGCCCTTAAGGTTTCTCTTAATTAGTGGTATCATTGTCTGGGCTATTCTCTAGATCTGTCATGTAAATTCAATGGCAAGGATATTAAGGTTTCACTACAGGAGATATCAAAATAAAAGTATCCCTAAATAGCTTAAGTGTTCCATAGCCACTTCTTGCATGTTTTATGGTTTCCACTGATTTCAGTAACAGCCCCAATGTGAGCTGGAGAACATGCTTTACAGGATGGTATCTTGGGCTCGGGCATCCTTTACATCACCAGTTTTATGCTCTCTGACCAACTAGAGCCACTGAAGTACCACATATGCAGTAATACCTTAGTATGAACCTTAATCATAGAATCATAGAATGGTTTGGGTTGGAAGGGACCTTAAAGATCATCTAGTTCCACCCCCCCTGCCATGGGCAGGGACACCTTCCACTAGACCAGGTTGCTCAGAGCCACATCCAGCCTGGCCTTGAAGACATCCAGGGGTGGGGCATCCACAACATCTCTGGGCAACCTGTTCCAGTTCTCACCACCCTCTCTGTGAAGAATTTCTTCCTGACATCTAATCTAAACCGCCCTGATTTCAATTTATACCCATTACCCCTTGTCCTATCACTACAGGCTCTTGTAAAAAGGCCTCTCCCAGCACCCTTGTAGGCCCCCTTCAGATACTGGAAAGCTGCAATGAGGTCTCCTCGGAGCCTCCTCTTCTTCAGGCTGAACAAGCCCAGTTCTTGCAGCCTTTCGTCATAGGAGAGGTGCTCCAGCCCTCTGATCATCTTCGTGGCCTCCTCTGGACTCGCTCCAAGTGGTCAATATCCTTCTGATACTGAGGGCTCCACAATATGAACCCATGGCTACAGAGCCAAGAACAGTGCTGTCTAACTGAAGATCAAGAGCTGCATGCAGGACAGGGAAATGAAACATAATTCCTTATGGAAAAATGAGGGCCCTCTCTGCTTGGGCCCTTGGGCTCCTTGTCTGTTGCAAGCAAAACGATTGTTTTGTGAGCTGGGAAACAAAAGGTTTCTTTCTTTGTTAGTGCCAGGTTGACACTGCAGATGCTCCCAGTCATCCCCCCGCTCCTCACCTTCCTGGCCTCTCGCTGGTGCTGGGAGGCCTGCTGCGGCCTGCAGCCCGGCTGGGGCACATCCTGCTCAGCCCCTGTTGACTCTCCCTCTGCTGCCCTCAGCACCAGCAATGCATGGCCTTTCTCTGCATGGCACTCAGCCACGCCTGTGGGAGTTACCCTCAAGCAGTGCCAAAGGCTCCATGTTCCCCGAAAGAAACGGGAGAAACATGGCCGCTGCCACTTCAGAAGTGCTGTAATCTACATACGATAAACATGAGGAGTGCAAGTGCTTCAGTAAATGTAGATGTTCATGTGGTAGACAGGTACAAAATTACTTTAGCAACGTTCTCCGTTAAATATCCTCTCATTGGATCTGTCAGAAATATTATTGGCCAGGCTGGATGTGGCTTGGAGCAATCTGGTCTAGTGGAAGGTGTCCCTGCCCATGGCAGGGGGGGTGGAACTAGATGATCTTTAAGGTCCCTTCCAACCCTAACCATTCTATGATTCTATGATTATCAAATGCTGTAACTAATTAGAAAAATCTAAACATTTCTCAAGTGGCCACAGCAATTTTACTCTGGTGTATGGAAGGCGCTGGCATCCTGGAGACTGGGTTGACAAGAAGTTAGAATATAAAGCATAGTACTGCTGGTTTTCCTCTTTTTTTTTCAATATGACAAATATGAATTTATCATTACTGTAACGTTTTCTTGACACAAGCACTGCAAAGGACAACTGGTGTGACAGGCACGCAAAATGGACTTGTGAGCAGCTGCCTGGGTGTTGCAGGGAGGGTGGCTGGGCAGGAGGTGTGTGGTCCTGGACCCAGTCCCCAAGACTAACTCTAACTCTGACAAAGAAACAGGCTCTGCTTGGTTACACGCCTTTAACATCTTCCAGCTGCTAGCCATGGCATGCGGCTTAGCTTAGTTTACCTTAAAATTTCCTCGCGGATGGCTGTAGTATGCATTCCTGTAAGCTGATGATTCAGTGGGCTGGTATCAGAGAAAGAAGCAGAGAAGCATTTTTCCCTTCAGTGTCTGCTTTGTAAATCAATTGCTAAATTATGAGCTACTTCATTCACGTATTTTTGGGCCTCTCTCTGACATAAGACACCAGCTGTGGCGATAACAGACAAAACATAAGGAACCTGGGGAGAAGATGAGGAAAAGACAGGAAGGAAGAAGACTCTGACTACCTTTGAACATGTGATCTACTGGCAGAAATGTTCAGGCCATGGCATATGAGTGCTGTAGACTGAAGCAATTAAATTTTTAAGTTGTACAACACAGTGCATACCATTCCTGTTGCACCAGAATGCAAGCACTTAAAGAGCAATCCTCAAAGCAGTAAAATAAGACATACCTAGCTGTGTTTCAATTCATATACATCAACAAGAAAACTTGTACTTTTCAATACTAATTCCACAGAGAAATCAAAGAAGAAAAAGCTATAAAAAACCAGAACAAAATTGTACAGAGTCAACCTTTAACGATCAAGAAAATAAAACTAGTTTTATTAGTCTGTATCATGGAAACACAAGCCATTTAAAGTAGCTTCGCAACATGTCTCCTAATTAATCTGTATCAGGTTATTTGGATGCAATCACTATCTTACTGTCAAAATAAAAATATTCAGTGTCTTCCCAAAGGAAATATTAAAAGTTTTAAAAGCAATTTCGGAATGTAGACAGAGTTGTTGACATTGCAAATAAATAGGTACTGCTAGCATTCACATCCCCTCATATTTTATCTTCCTTTTGCATTGCCTCATAATTTTTTTCAGTAGTAACATACAAATTACTTTCCTTGGAATCAGACTAAAGATTCCCATAAATGAGAAAACACATTATCACCACTAACAGTAACACAAACAGAACTACTCCTACAGGTGACAGCACTGAAAGGAGTGCGTAGTATCAGCATTAGAAGGTGGATGAGTAAACCAGAGGTGGGAAAGGGCAGACTACTGTGCAGGCAGAGTAATTTTGAAAGCTTCACTTGAGGGTTGGGATCCGTTCCCGCCAAAAGAAAATCAACCCGAATGCAGACATAACACATTGCTCTTTTTCCCTGTTCTGTAAAATTCTTTTCATCAAGTTGTGTGGGAAAGAGAATAAAACTTGTCTTCTTCCCTTCAGAAAAAAGCATTAATGTAAAATAGTTAATTATTATTGTTACAGCTTCTGCCATATTAGACTTTTTTTTATTAATTTTATTTTTTTAAGGTGAATATCCTGCTAATAAGACACAAGACTAATACCCCCAAAATCTGGTATTTGCCATTTATTCTCAGACTAGGAATAGTACTGAAAGATTCCGCAAGTGGTCCAGGTTACTCTTCCTCTGAAGAAATTGCTCCTTTATCCCTGTCTATTCTGGAAAAATAGCATGACTCAGTTAAAGTAACGGTAAAAAGTAACTTAGCACTGAGTGTAGGCAAAGTGTTGAAGGGAAACTGTTGAATCTTCTATGCTGAGTTGTGAAATTCCTCCCAGGACCTCCAACTCTTAGGATTAACCCTAATCAACAGCATATTGTTTAGAAACAGGATGATTAGATCGTATCTAACCAAGGCCTAGCAGATGTTCAGGACACTATAGCTAAATATGCAAGTGTTGTAACTTTTGTACTTCTAAATCACTTGTGATCTTGATAAAGCATCTATCTAGGGAAGCATGAGGACAAGTAATGAAGACTCCTTACTTCTTGACTCGACCACTGGGTGACTACCAGAAGTGACTGTGTTACCATCAAAAGGACAATAGATGGCCATAAAGACTGAGGGATAATCAGGAAAAAGCTGATGTAACCATCATATAATTATCTCAGGAAAAGGTGTTACTAAGTATATGATTTCTGGAAGACTAATGAATATACGTCATGAATATTACGTAATATACATAATGAATATACGTCATGAATATTACGTATATTCATTATAGACTATGAGCGGTGTGACTGTGCCAAGCTAGTGGAGCACTTATGGTGGAAAAGCCCCGGTGCTACCCCAGCGCTGCAATAAAGAATACCTGCTTTAACAGTATGAAACTGTGCTGGGGAGTCAAATTTCTTTGTTTCAGGGTGTCATACCTGATATCCTGGCAACAACCAGTGGATTCACTTAATATCATGGGCTTGGTTCCTCTCAACAGAGCCTCTCAGAGCTGGGCAGTGTTGATTTCCATTTCCCCTCTGCTCAGCTTACAGGAGGAAACAAGGTGCAGAAGTAGCCCCACTTCCCTAAGGAGCAGTGTTTCCCCAGCAAAAAGCCCGAAAAGCAATACTTTGCCCCACAGGGACAATAATTTCAGATCCTAAAATAAAAATGGATAGACAAGGTTGTGCTGGGAGAGCAAGTTCTGCATCCAGAAAGACCAGCGGAAGTTTTATTTGCTTTGGTAGCAACAAAGGGTGCAGTCCTCTCCTTGCATAAAGTTACCTGGGACAAATCAAACTAGCTGGGGAAGAAGTGGTTAGGTGGGGCAGGACAGTGAGAAAAATGCTCTGACACACAGATCCCCGAAGCTCAGCTGACCTTCCTATTAAATTTTAATAGAATATCAGAACTCAAATAATATACCACTAGTCTTCATTCACAAATAAAGGTGTTGGGATGTTAGATAGATCAAATTACTTTGCATACCATAAGGGAAAACGATGTTAAAACATTACTCCAAATATGATGTGAACATGCAGGATTCTTTGGAATGTGAGTGTAGTGAATCTTGTGTTACTATTCAAGCACTTGGTGAAGAAGTTGCTTCATTATCAACAGACACAAATATTCACACACACACACTCCTCTCCTGAATCACCTGTGAATGGGCATGATTTGTCTATCATTTTTTGCTGCCTTAATACGCATTAATTGTCCGTTATACTTTACCACCTTGCGTAATGATTTCTATCTGAAACCCAGTGCACTTCATCAGACCTAGCTATTACATTACTTGTAAATACCAGAATATAGAGCCTGATACTACTCAAAACAGAAACTCAAAATTCACACACAAGCAGCAAACCCAAGATCCCTTTTTTACAGTAATGTAAAATATATACATTACTGAAACTCAATTTAGTCATCTGGAATGTAGGAATAACAACACGTATTTTCCCCACAGTGCAAGTCAAATTAGCAATAACTATTCCTCTCAGTTCTAGAAAACAGTGAATCATAGCCTTAACTTCAAGCATTATTTTTTAAAACTGAATAACTAATTTAATTGAGCAGGAAATAAAACTTTTGTCTGTCTTTTCAATTCCTCCAACTATCATTATTTACCAGAAGCTAATTTAGCCTATTCACAAAAAAATCAAGGGCCCCCTTCCCCTTTTTTTTTTTTGCTATTCTGTGTTAGAATTAATCAGAAGCAGCATGATTCCATGTTTAATTGCAATCACAGCAGCTATTGCTTTACAAATAAATAAAACTTACAAAATTTTTATTGCTCCTAAATAAGACGTTCACTTTTTCTTAAGGAAAATAAAATTTAAAATAATGGCTTCTACCCAAACTTTTGTTTAATTACAAAAGTGCCACAGAATATGTGTTTTCCCTTCCTAAAATCCAAGTGTATAATTAAAACTGCATTTTCTTGAAAGATATCAGCAATATCTGGGTCATGCAGAAAATGTCCAGGCTATCAATAATTAAAATACCCATAGGGAAATACAATTTGAGGGGGTGGGAGGGAGGAAGTTATCATGAAAAAAAAAAAAAAAAAATCTATCAACCCTAACTTCAACCACAGAGGCAAGTGCTATGAAGCGGCACGTGGAATTCCTTCTGCAGACCTGGGACTTATTTTATGTCAGTTTAAGGTGAAAAAGCTGGTTATCACTTTTCTAGCTAGATTTACTATGAGCATAGCAGAATTTAGCCCCATCTGTTACTCCTTGGCTAGGACACTAGTGCTATTTGTTTCCCTAGCATGGCATCCCAGCCCATTGCTGACTTGCAAGCTCGTACAACAGATTGATGGTGCCAGAGAGACACTGTGAAGTGCTGCCTGCACCACTGCCAAGGGCAGGGAAGAAATGGATGGTCAAATCCAGATGATCTTACATTACGAGAGAAGGAAGTGAAAAATCTGAGCTGTCCCCCCCACCTCCCCCTCACCCCATGCTCGCAGGAGGCTGCATCTGATGTCCAGCCAGCTAAAAAAAGAGAGAAAACTTTGCTTTAAAGCTTTAGACATGCCTAAGAATACTTCAGCTCGAGTTTTGCTCACCATGGGCTAGTTTTCAATCCATACTGTCAAAATGAGAGTTAGAGGGATTTTCCCCAACCGCATAAATGGGACAACTCCTTTGTCCTAAACGGCTTTTGCCTCAAGACTTTTGCTAGTGCCCTCTTTCACAAAAGTGTACACAGGGAACAGCATTTCCTGCAGACCCAGCTGAACTGTAAATCTGTTGGGAGAGTCTAGACACAGTGAACCTGATGTATGCTGCACTAAAACTTCCACAAAACAGCCCACCGAAACTGCAACCAACCCTGTAGCAACGATGGGTCTAAGTCACATTATTCATTATAAACCAGTACAATTCTATAATTCATTATTGGTAAGTACTGGTGGCCAAGAAGTACCAGTTCACTCCAAAAAAATATGAAACACACTGAGATACTGTGACTTTCACCCAAGAAAAGTATTTCCAGTTACTGCCTCAGCTATTTTTATGAACTTCTCCCCTGCTGCAGAAAAGCTTACACAAATGATGATGAATTTTCCCATTCCTGACTTTACTTACATGTGCATTTCCAACAAGCTTCAGAAAGGTACACATGGAAAATTTTCAAGAATGGGCCTAGCGTAAAATTCCGACAAATGCATAAAATAAGCAAGCTAAAAAAAAGGTGAAATGTTTTCATAATTTCTGTCAGTTTTCAGTCATATTAATTATTTTTAGTAGAGCATAAAAAGAATATCTACATATAACCGAAGCGCATCTACATATAACTGAAGTGCATCTAGGAACACACAAGAAACAGGTGAAAGAAACCTGTAAAATATATATATATATAA
>NW_010268958.1:26415-38729 GCF_000690775.1 Eurypyga helias
CAGTTCAATTTGTACATATCTATATATATGTACCCAAACAATAAGCAAACAAGAGACATGTAATATAATTCTGTCTACTGCAAATTTGGCCTTTTCATAATCTGCAGCCCAAAATCCACTCTAAGCCTGCCATTTCAATCCATACCCTTGACTTCCAAGAAAAGGCTTTAGGGAAAAATGCTGTTTATTTAGGAAAAGCTTGAAAAGGTAGAACTATTATAGTATAATATTACCTTTATCTTAGCGGACTCAGTTCAAACTGAAATGACATTTGACAGTAAGCAGTAATGTCTCGATTTGTAAATGGCATTCATGGCATCTATATTACTGAAAACCAGGGATAATGACTGCAGGATTTCTGGTTCCTGTGTTGACAAAGGGGATATTTTCATGGATTTGCCACAAACGGTGTCCCAGGAAAACAGTGAACACACTTTGCACAATGCACATGCAAGTTGATGTGAATTGTATTTAACAGAAGATATCCCAGCAAAAGAGTGTAGGAAGAAGCCCTACAGACACTTCAAGCGAGAAGAAAGCATCTAGGATTTTGTATTTTTCTTCAGCCAAGGAAGGACATGATTGTGTTTCAATTTCCAGCCAAGGGAAACAAAGATTTGCTTCAATCTGAAAGTACCCACGTGTGTAAGCATTATGATGGAGACTAGCTAAACAGGGACTGCTTAAAAGTTTCATCTGACTTTCAAAGCCTGTCTCCTGCTCTCTGATCACGTCAGTAAGTCTTTCATCTGAAGATTTTCATGAGCAACCTTACTGAGCAAAGTAAAAGACTGAATTACTGCCACCTCCAAAACAACGTATCTTACCCTTGGCATTGAAGACCTGTTTAGCCTTGCAAGAAGTACAAAAGTCTTTTGTCTCTGAAAACAGAAAGACTTGGGGTCAACACAGTAAAATTGAGGAGGAAAACTTGCAAATTTTGGCTAAAAGCATCCACACAGAAGCTTACTGGTGATCCACTGTGGTCAGTAAGTTACCCATGTGTCAAACCCCTGAATACTGAACATAAACTGCTTTGTACAACTACTAAAAACCAACAAATCAGCAATTCCAGAGTGGTGACTATACTAAAAGAAAAACAAGGTATGCCATATATGCAACTGTTACCCCTTTTGCAAACTGCTCTGTGATTGTCAGAGTATACAGGTTGTAGCATGCAGCAGAACCTGTTAATGCAGAGCATTTAAAACAGTATTCCAGGAGTTTCAAACCACGTTAAGGAAATCGCACAGCCTTTAACAGCCTTTTCTGTTCTAGCTGTTCACATTTTTCTCCTGGTAAATATGTTAGAAAAGATGAGTGATCTATGAATGCTTGCTTTAAAAAGTCAAACAACATATTAAAACAATACTTCATAGCATGGTGAAATAGCGTTAAGCAGCCCATTTTCACAGTGATTTTTGTTGAAAGAACATGCATAGATTTTTGACAGGAAAAAAAAAGTCTAAAGGTGAAGAGAACTGTGTGTATCAGATGTTGTTAAACCTTTACTTGTCCTAAAACAAAAGATAAAACTCGTTCTGCCAGAGATCTATATAAAATCCAAAAGAAGAGATGAAAATCACAGCTTTTCAACCTCAGTAATTTCCCTTTACAAATATTCTAAGACGAGATTGAGTGAAGCCCTCCACCAAACAACACCCTAAAACTCAATGCTATTTCCAGTCTCCCTGTTAATATGAGAGTGGGTAGTGCTGATCAAGTGACAGAAACCCAATCAAGTAGCAAGGTGCATCTTGCTGGGTTTTTTTGAATGCGTATAAATTCACTGCTTTCAGTAACACACCCCCTTAGCTGCAGGCCTAATTGGCGGCACTTGCCCATGGCTGCTTCGGCAATTGCAGTGACCCAGGTTGTGCGAGCAAATAACGAGTCCCTGAATTGACTAAGGAGTGTCAGAACGACAGAAATAAAAATTGGCTAAGGGAGCACAGCAGCAGCTGTACAGGCATCCTCAGGTGGTGCTCAAGGAGAACGTATATTTTAATTTGTAGCTCATTTGCTGCAAAAGGATAGAAGTTTAAGATATGCCATGGAGTACAATATGGCAATCCAAGCGAAGAAAAGGAAAACAACTTTTCTGTATTTCTGAGAACAAATAGCTGTCTCTACCATCACATCATTGTTTTACTATTACCAGCTAATACAACAGCAGACAGAAAGTGCAGCTGCGGTCCAGAGAATATTTGGCATTTCTGGCCCAAGCATAATCCCTCATGTAATGAAAAACCTATTTCTATTCCTGCATCCTCGCTACTCTTCATACGGAGGAGGCTTGCGTCTGTCTCCCATTTATTGAAGCTTATTCTTCATGTAGACAGCCAGGTCTGGTTTGTATTAGAAATTAGGTTTTAAATCACTATTTTTCTATTCTTTATTTTAGGGTTTTCAGGAAGCCTCCAGAGGTGCAGAAAAATTCTTCTTGTGAAAAAGACTCTAATATTCTTAATGAAATAAGGCCCAAACCCCTGACCCATGTTAAAAAACTTTGATATTTTTAAGGTTCAAAACCAGTTCTACATACAAAGTCAATAACATTATTTTAAGAGCTAAAATGACATAAAAATGCCAAACCCAAAAGTTAGAAACTACCCATGCAAGAGTAAGACTAATCAGATCTCGGAGCTTTTTTTAATGAGCAGGTTCCATTATGGGCTTTTCCTTTCTCTTTTCTCACGTGTTTGGGGTTTTGCATTTTAGTGATTAATGGAGTCTCAAGTTGTAGAAGGAGATATATACGAATACAGAAACAACAGGTGAAATAAACTTCTGGCTCAATAAATCTTAAGGGCGTAAATTGCATCTCCTTTCTCGTTGTGCTCTCTGCTGCCTTGTGGCCAGTTTTAACACAATTAGCTATTTTTAGTTCCCAGCTCTGCACCGCATTCTTATGAACATGACAGTTCTCTCCTTGGAAAGGGCCTTATATGATATCGGCATAATCACCCATTCTATTTCACTTTAAAGTATTTTGCATTTACCACAGACCAGCGGAGATGTCTCACGTTCACACCTGCCCTTCTATTACCTTGGGACACTTGCTATGAACTCCTGACATTTTTCCAGCCTCGATTATTTTTCTCAGTATATCAAGCACCATTTTCCTCTCTTTTAAAGACTTTTAATAGCTGAACACAGAAATCCTCTAGTATCAGTACCTTCAGACAGAAGAAAAATCTCCTTTCTCCTGCAAAAGAAAACATTACCCTCACAATGCCAATTCAGTTGAGACTGATTCCAACAACCAGGAGCAAAACCTGAGTTTGCTGATAAACCACAGGCCTTGCATCAAACTAGCTCCCCTGGAATTACACGGGGGATTCATGGTTTCCATATTTAGGAGGCATAGCTGTAGCAAGAGTTCCTGATTTGAAACCGAAAATTTGTAATTTGGTTCTTCCGACTACACGGAATTATTTCAGCTACGTTGCGCCAAAGCTTTGCAGGCTGGCTTTGCAGGTGCTGTTGGTTTATGTAGTCAAAGTAGGATAATGAGAACCAGCAGTTCATGGCTTGCTTCCGGCTGAAGTAGACGTGGATAGGGCCTTCTAATCATCTCCTACTTTCTCACGTAATTCTTCATCCTCTGATTGCTACATTAGTTGTATGCAGCCATCTGTACTCACAGAAAGTAAGAAGTCTCTTGCAGGAGGAATGGTTAAATTGAAAGGTGAAAACAGAAATATAAAAATATAAAACATAACTGGAAAAATAGTGCAGTACACTCAGATTTAAAATAACCAAGTGTTAACATACAGGTACAGGCAGCACATATGCATTAGGCTGACTGACCTTTCAAAGTATTGTCTAATCTGGGTCAATTCCTGCAAGGCAAATAAAGTGCTACAGAAACAGGACACCCCTTCCTATCCAGCAAATAGGGAACCTATTCTGCCACACTGGCATTAGTATGACAAAACATCTTCTGCTCTGTGTCTTTCCTCAGAAAGTGTTTAGTAAGAAAAATGTTGGAAGAAACCAGCTGATCAACCAACCAGCAAATTAAAAAAAGCTTAAAATTAAATTAACTGCAGCACTGTTATGTATTATGTATATTACCTTTTAAAAATTAAACATGACACAGGGGGATAAATCTAAGCATCCCAGAGAAGAAAACAAACTAAACCCAGAGCATATTTAAAGTTTTAGGTAAGGTTCTGTAAGATCAACACAAGAGAATGAAATTTCTTTTCCATTCAGAAACTATATTACTACAAATGCTTGTCTTTTCCACTAATTATTTAGCAAAGATAAAGACATTAATGGTATCTAATAATCACCCAGTCAGGCTCAACAGTGATTGTCTCATTATCAAATCTGCTCCACATACAAGTCAAAACATGATTTTTCTAACCAACTGCATTCTTCATTTCGGCACTGTAATTCCACCTTCTGATGCCCAAAACAGTTCTGAGAAATTAAGTAGGACAGAATCCCCTGAATATTAAAAAAAGCATGCATGCATCAGTCAAAAAGGAGCCTCTCCTTCCTACACTCCTTACTCTATTAAATAAAACAGGCTTTGGTCCACCTGTCCATCATGGTCAAGTTCTGTTGTGGAAAACAAACATTCACTCATAGTGAAAGGACGACAAGTCTTGGAGTTTAGCATTCACCATTATTCAGGAAAAAATGCCTCAAATCACTAGAAATAGCAGTAACTCCTCGCAGTGGTACAGCCTGGGGACTGACTGGCTGCGGAGCAGCTCTGTGGGAAAGGCCCTGGGTCCCTGTGGTCAGAGCACCAAACATGAGCCAGTAATATGCCCTGGCAGCAAAGGTGGCCAGCAGTATCCTGGGCTACAGGAACAGAAACATGGCCAGAAGATTGGGACAGATGATTATGCCCATCTGCTCTGTACTCATTAGTCTGCTTCCAGGATAACTGCACCCAGTTTGGGGCCTCCCAATACAACAAAGACGTGAATAAACTGGAGAAGTCGAGGCTAGGCAACCAGGACTGCTGGGGGCTGGAGACTTGCCCTGGGACGAGGGGTTGAGGGAGCTGCGTTTGTCTTTTTTGGGGAAGAGATAGCTATTGGGGTTTAAAACAACCTGCCAATACCTACAGGACATGAAGATGACCGAGCCAGGCTCTTCACCGTTGTAAATGATAAGAGCATGAGAGACAAAGGGTATTCATTGAAACAAGGCTCAACCTGGATATAAGAAAACACTTTTTCCCCAAGAGGACAGTCAAGCAGTGGAAAAGGTTGCCCAAAAGCTTGGAGGTCTTCAAGACCAGACTGAACTTCAGAGATGATCCACATTTGAGGAGAAGATTGGACTAGAGACCTCCAGATGTCCCTTCCAACCTGAATTATCCTAAAAACTTGTAAACCTAAATCTGGAGTGCAAAATTTGCCGCAGGGATCAGATAGGTTGTCATGGAAGATGTTATTTTTCCTCATTGTAACTACAAGGCTATCACATAAAGAATTAATAACAAGGCACAAGATAATGTGAATATGGTGTGTTAGGTACTAAAACTCTCATTGTTGCTAGTCAGTGACTTTATTACCGGATTTTTTGTATCTCAGTAGTGAAGAAAGCAGGTAGCTCAAAGTATGATGCAGCACGACTACATCGAATTAAATCCTGAATAAGCAAAAGATGAAATGAAACCAAAAATTGTTTCTTTAACAGTTTTTTAATTACCAAAAGGAGATAATTTCACCATGTTACATTATGTGGTGAGTTTTCTGCCATTTTATAGTCAAGCGTAATTTCTCTTCCCACTGTTCAACTTCTTTTGCTCCATAATTTCTCCTGTCTTATTATTTTCACAACTTGAATTTAATACCTTATTTTATATTTTGTCTTGTTGCATGTTCCTTGAATATTCTGTCTCTTAGTACACAACTATTTTTTGTTTGTGTTTTCTCATGGCCTTCATGCTAGTGTTGTAAGACCTACATTAGCCACACTTACAAAATCCATGTCGTATCACTCAATCTGCAAATACCTCACTGAGCAATAGTCGTATTCCTAAAGGCAAACATGTAACTCTACACTTAAATGAAGAAAACCTTAAGCACACTAAGTGCAAAACCACACAATGAGTTAACAGAGCAGCACAGCAATAAATAATCAATATAAGAAAATCCATAAGTGATCAGCTGGTGGTCTCAATACAAATACCTGCAAACAGAGCAATGTTCCCCTAGGGAGAAATGAGACATTTTACACTGATACTGAACATTGACTTTGCAGAGAGAACGACCACAGGCCTATTTGACAAGTATCTCTGACTTGCCATGATATTAGCAAAATTTAATCTTCAATATCCCTTATGCTCATCCTTCCCCTGAAAAATGGTCTCATCTCAGTATGTTGGGGTAGGTTATAAGGCACGTCTCAATGAAGTATCTCAAAGCTTTTTCATCATTTTTCCCCCTGACTTCCTGCAGGACTTGTTTTGCATCTAATTATCTCTGCTATCTCTTCACCCTGACAAGACTTCATACCTGTGATTCTGGGGTTAAATCCTAGACTAGTAAAAAAATAATAATATTCCGTATTTGCACTGAAGAAAGTGGGAATAGGCTCTCTTCCACAGCCATTACAAAACTGGTTTGCGCATGGCAGGACAACGACAGTGCATGCACAGCATGTGCTTCACAATCGAGGGGGGGAAAAAAGGTAAGCATCTCTGAGGAAGCCATTCTTGCAGCTTTGAGTAGAAAAAGCCAAAACCTGCACTGTATGAATAACAACTGTACTACTACACTATTAATTTTAAACACAATCTCTCCAAAATTTCCAGGTTAGCCATTGCTATCCTCTTGCATCACACTGCTCATTTTTGTGACACTCACCTCTACCCCCCCACACGTTTTGAGTACCGCAGCATCAGCTAGTATAGCCAGCATCAGCTGGGCAGCTACATTACTACTCAAGTTCAGAGCAATATATTTTAACAGCTTGTGAGGAGCACTACCAGCATCTGTGAAAAACTTCTCAGACCCATCCTAGAATCTGTTGTGCAATATGCATTAAAAAAAAAAAAGTGCCCCCAAAACAAAACTCCCATAACAGGCAAAAGAAAACATCCTCTTGGGCTGTGGTTTCTTGCCAAGGTTTTAGAGTTTTGCTCAACTTGGTAGCTAAGCAGGAAGGGTTTTCAATTTCAAGTGCTAAGCAAGTGATAGCACTTTGTGAGTTATAGAAACATTAGTCTCCCTCTGGTTTCAACTGCTGAGGTCTACTGAAAGAAAATCCTCAACAAAGACCAAGCGAACTGAACAGGCTTGGTAAGGCTGGCACTTCCCACTGAAGGGTAACTGTTACCTCTGAGATCTCTGCTAGGCAAAACGATAGGCATGTTGGCTTTTCTTGGAACATATTTGTAGAACAAGCTTTTATTTTTGACTCAAGAAAAGCACAGGCAAACTATACTCAAGGAATTTAATTATAAAGATCCTCCTGTTCTGTGTGGCATGATACACATAGAGCAGCTGGAGCATTTTGTCTCTAGGAAAACTGTCTCCTTCACCTAATGAATCGTTCACACCTTTGGACTGTGAAACAGGACACTTGCTAGGCTAGAAAGCCACGTTTCGGATTCCTGAAGCCAGGCTTCACTGCTCCCAGAACTAGTGCATAGTTTTTTTTATGGAATGGGGCCAGATGTTTCTCTCTGAAAGGCTCAAGGCCCCTTTTCTCAGAGGCAGCATCAGACAAGCTTACCAAACTGCTACTACTCTTTTCTCTCTCAGTTTGACTGATAGCAGTCAGTAAGAATCACTGAACGTGTGACATTAAGAATATGACAGGCATATTCTAAAATTTAATTATTGCCCCTTAACTGACACCTATTTTCAATGCAAATTTAAGAACAGAACATTCTGTCATCAGCTAATCTTGCAAGATGCAGCGCTCCCTTGGTTAACATCGATTTCAAGTGAATCTGATAGCAGTGATTGGCAGCCAGATGACCTCTGCCGCTCAGAGGTTCCGTCTTTGCATGATTTTCCCTTTTTTCAGTCTTGGTTTCCAAAATGTCTAGCATATTTGATTTCAGTGAAGTCTGAACAAGACAAAGTCAGTGGTTTTCTGACTCTACAAGTGAAAAACAACAAATGCAACACAGAAATCAAATGAAACGTAGGTTGTCATTCATCAAAAACAACAGAGAGAGAGAAAATCAGAATCAATTGATACATAAGATAGCCACTTGAGCAAACTCTACTGATGAATCCTGATTGGTGGAATCGGGGTCAAAAAGACAATTGGACTTAGGAGTGGAAGAAATTACAAATACCAATGAACAAGAAACTTCACACAAGCACTTACATCAGCAATATCCGACTCATTTGTGGGAAGAAAATAATTCAAGTTGATAACAACACCTGAAGAATACAATGTTATGCAAACTGGTATATGTGCACATATTTGATGCAGAGTAATGATGAGACTTCTACTTCCAAATCTATTTTTTTCAGACACTCCGTAAATTTTATTGTCTGAATGTCACCGAAACAAACGAATACTTTTGTGGGTACAGGAGGGGTAACCAAATAAATTAACCATTTATTTGCCTCTTTGTCTTTTATCCTTAAAACACCTAATATGATGCTTTCTAAAGGCAGGAAATTTACCAAACATTTGTTCTGTTCACAGCTATTTTTGAGGCTGTAATTTTAAACATATATAGGGAATCAAATAAACCAGCCATATTTTAATTTGTTTAATTAACTGCCAGACCTTTTGGCAATACAGTCCTTTCTGTAGCACAGAAGTGAATATATTGTTTCAACTTTATGCAGAGAACTGAAAATTATGCAGAGCACTGAAATTTATCTTCAATCTCATGTGTCTTTAAGGCCAAATAACACTGAAGAATAAATGAGTAATTACATATGCAACATATGCACTAAAGATGTAGTGTAAGGATGTTATTTTCATAATTTCTTTCTGTCTTTTGCCTCTTATTTTTCCTATATCTTCTTGCATATGACAGAGTAGATAAAATAGCATCAATACTCTGAAAGTTATCAGCACGAGTCTCAGGATACTCAAGATACTATTTACTTTAAATGGCCACATTTTTAATGTACTGACATGTGGATGGTCAGATGTTCTTCGATGCTCAAAGTCAGATTGGCAGAAATTAGAGCAGTGTAGGGGCTTACAAAAATGTGGTATTTATGTTTGGCAGCAATTACTTTGTGAAAAACACAAGGTGACTCTCTTTTTCCTCTCCTTCTTTCTTCTTTTTTATATTTTGTCCCCTCCAAGTTTGGCATGAATCTAAAGAGCTAAAAACTAATTTAAGATGACAAATGCTTTCATCACTCCCTTACCCTCTAAAGTGAACACTCTGACAAAGACAGTATGTGTGGTATATGCCTTCCTCTTGACACTTTATAAATTACTTTCTTGTAATTGGGTTTTACCACCAGTCCAATATCTTCAGGATGTCCTAATTTGAATGGCTGGTTCTACATTCTTCATATGTCACCCCAGGATAACAGGAGTAACTCCTGGGCTTTGTGAAAAGATGCCCCTCTCAGACAGGATTGTAGAACAATTTTATTTACATATGGATGCTGGAATTTACCAAACAGTTGTGCAATACTACCACCTTATATGCTGCGTTTCATTTACATCTGGCTACTGAAGAAACGGAGAACTGATAAACTTGGGTTTACATAAGTAGACATACTGTACACCATGTAAGGAAGAGGTTGACTGAAGTGAATTTTTCCTTTTCTCTGCTATTTAAAATAGTATAACACTCATAAACATCTTAAAATGTTCTTTTTCATGGAAATCATCTGAATTTTTTTTTTGCCTCTATTTAACAAAAAAAAACCCCAAAGTTGCTTGATTTATTTTCAACCCAGTGAATCTGATGTGTCAAAGTTTCTGCAGAAATTCCATTATGGTAAAGGAATTCAGGTACAGAACAGTATGTCTCAGATGGCAAACTGAATGCATACAAACCCAAGGATATTTTGCACATACCCATGCCATGTGACAGTAGGCCAGTGCCATGGCAGTATCTTTATTTAACACCAATTACGTAGTGTGGCAAAAAGCTCCAAAGGTTATTATGCACAATTAAGTTATTTGTAAAGATTTAAACATACTGCCTTTTCATTTCATTCACTGAATTTTTATGTGTGTGATCAGAAAGGCAATAGGAAAGCCTAAGTAATTTTTACAATATTTATTCTTTTCTATCTCTTAGGATACTTTTTTTGCTTGCCTCTTTAAGTCACCCCTCATTAGAATTTTCTTCACGCCACCCATAATCTTTGGCAGTCCTCTGAAAGTCCCACGGTTAGACGTGTAGACAGCACGTGACCTTCAGTGACCTACCCATATCAATTCCCCCGTCTCTTTTACTACAGGACAATTAATTTAGAAATCTTGAAGAGTATGAGAACTTCATAGTATCCCTTCAATATAATTTACCTCATATTTGCCAGCACTGCTTTTCCATTTAGTCTTGATTAGCACTGATATGATCATCTTCACACAGCCTAGATATATTGACAAACCTAAGCACTAGAACCATTTGCTGCAGATGTTGATGATTTTTTTCCCTAACTGTTCCATTTTAGCTAATGTAATCCCAGGGGTATAACCTCGGCTGTGCTGGAGAGCAAGAAATTTTCTTTGTACATGTACAGCAGAAAAACATGGACATGTACAGCAGAAAAACATTATCAGCACCTTTAAAGCCTCTCCTATGCTTGAGCTTCTGACAGCAGAATACATCAAGAGGAGCTACTGCAGTATGGAGTATTGCCCTCCCTCCTGCCTGTCCTGGGGGAATTTAACATCTTTCTTCACCCCAAGTCTGCCAGCTCTCCTGGTAGATGAACAGCTCTCACTTTCCCACTGTCTCTGTGATTAGGACAGAACGGGGATTTTGGTCTGGTCTGAACATTATTCTGGTCACCCATTTTGAAAAGAGAAAAACATTTTTCCCCCTGACAGAGCAAGACAGAGTTATTTCGTCTTCACAGCAGTTCAAGGATTAGTAGGTCAGGAGCTCCAAAGAGCTGCAGAAGAGCAGGACAGCTGGTGTTTCGCACTGCTGCTCTTTCCTCAGGAGAACAGAGATTTCCTTTTCCCAGGACTCGAGTTCTGCACATACCCAGGAGAAGGTAACCCCCCAGAGAACGGCAGAACAAGGAAAGGTTCTTAAGGGACTTTTTAAATAAGGAGATGATTTACGCCTGAAGTACCTGGCACCTTAAGTCATAGTACTGGAGAACAGCAAGTCCCAGCTATTTGATGGGTGGATTAGTTTATTGCTGATGATCTTATACCTGCTCTTTGTCATGTGGATGGAATCGTATGAGCTTTTGCTTAGGGTGAGAGAATTAAATTAATGTATGTCCTAACTAAAGGACATCCCTTTCACCTTTCTGTTGTTCTCATGAACCTAAGGCAATGCGACTTCTTTTTTCTCTCCTCTCCTCTCTTTACTGTCATTTTAATTTATGATCAAAGTGGATCCATCATATTTATTCACAGCATTAATTACAGGTATTTTGTGGTTTTGAAGCTACTCTTCAATATACTTATTCTTTACTATGTATGGCATGAAGTTTCTCATTAGTTAATCCTTGAGCCAAGACTTACTTCCTAAATCCTGCTTTCCTGTGTTCACTAGCCAACTCTATTGTGCTCATCATTCTTTAGTCAGGAAAGAAGACCTCAGAAACTTCTGTCAAAATGGATCTCTTGTGTCATTACTTGAAACGATAGATCATTCATCAATTATTAACAGTCATTGCACTGCCTTACATTCTCTCATCTTAGTATATGAAAGTGTATAAAGCAATAATCATGTAGCAAAGCTTTGTTTTGATTACAGTAACCTAAATGCCAAGGAAAAATACATTTCATAATCCATCACTTCAAAGTTATGTACATGATTAAAATATTCAACTTGCAGTATATCATTTCCCATGTGCATAATCACTTAAACAGAGAGCTGTTGTATGATAACTGTCAAGTTCAATAAATCATGTGCTTTCCAACCTTTTTATTTATATATCAAACTAAGGCTGCTATTCTTCTGAGGTTTTCTATGGAAGAAATATAGAAAGACTGCTAGCTCTGTAGTATTGAGTATGCTGGGAAATAGGCCTGGCATAGAGACAGCAGCAATAAAGTCATCAGTCAGCTCTCTCTTACTACTATATATAGTAATTACACACTCATAATATGAAAAATGGGGTTTCCTTAGAAAATAGTGTCTATCCTGTTGAGTCAGACTATATGGGATAAAACAAACAAACAAACAAACAACACCCTAAACCAAACACAAC
>NW_010268958.1:38760-103350 GCF_000690775.1 Eurypyga helias
CCCCCCAATCCCTCTTTCTCTTCAGATGGAGAGAATAGTGAGAAAATTCAGTACATCTTTATAGGTTTTTGAGCACTACATATGAGAATAATTTCAGAGGTGTACGAAAAAACACACAAAATAGGCCTGGAAATTATTAAGAGAAAATATCCACAAACTACCAGAATTTAACAAGCTGCAGAGTTTGTGCAGCATGTCATTATCATCAACGTGTTGTCGAATCAGAAAAACCTCCAAAAAACCAGACAATTAGGGGGATAGCATGCAGTTGGGAGTGATCAGAAATTAATTAAATTAAGAAACATAAAATAACAGAAGCTTGTTAAAAAAATGATAGAAGACCACAGAAAGAATTAGAACATAGTTTGGTCAGTATTAATATATTAATCGCAGGAACTAAGCACAACATTTAGTTTCCTTTCTATATTTTTGCTTACAGAACACTGAGAATGTGTGGAATAGGGAAGTAACAGCACACGAAATGGAACTGTCTGTTGAGATGTAACACCACCAGGAATTTAGGCACACAGACCAATATAAACTGAGACTGACTAACCAAAAAAGGCTTTGTGGTTTTTATCTAAAGACAGCATGTGATGGTAATATCTGAATTCAAATGACAGTAGCTTCTGTAACGTACATGAATTCACCACCTACGACAATTTTTTCCAAATATCCTTTAAACGTATGGTAGCACCTTAAAAACCATTACGTATCACCCTCTGTTTGGAGCATCTATGAGAGCTGCGTATCCGACACCTAAAGTCAACACTGCACATTGAGAATCCTGAATCCATGTCTCGCTTCCACTGCTTTTATGACTGTAAACAGAATTTGAACATTTTATTTTTCCTCATTGATCAGTATAAGGAGTAATAATTTTCTTTGCTCACCAAGAACACAAATTTGTGAAACAGATTCTCTGCTGAATTTTCATTTGTTGACAAAGCCGTGTGTGATACGACAGAGAAAAGACCGCCTTACCTATGAAATATGCTAGCAGGATGGCAAGCAGGACTGCAGCAGCAATTGCAGATAAAGCAGCACATTTCCAGCTACAATACTTGGAGGGTTTTTTCAGCTTGAATGCATTCCTGGAGAACGTATTTCTAGGTAACAGTCTGGGAGGTGGAGTATAAACTGTTCCTGAGGTCAACGGGTAACCAGGGGAAGAACTACTGAACAGCGGAGTAGTTCCAGAAGATGTCTTAAACAAGAAATGCCTGAAAAACATAAAATGGAACATAGTTGAAAACGGCAAGTCTTGTAGTTAAGAGAGAACACCTCCTTTTCCTATTCCATTCCAGCTGCCATAATGTGTCAAATTCAACTAAAAAGAAAAAGGATTTTCTGTGAAGAAATAAGGAGATGAAAATTCTCAGAGGCTTTTTGCTACTGTCACTAACACACAGTGTCAGGGTATCTACTTAATCCCGTCTGTAATTAGGTGTGACTTGACCAGACAGTAGCTAGAACAGCGGCATGACCGATGACGTTTCTGCGAGCACCAGCTGAGACTGCACCCGCAAAAGTGCGAGCAGCCTAGCAACAAAGCTCAGGTTCAGAAGCGAAATCACCATCAATTCCTTTGGTGGTGGTCCTTTTCCTTTGGCTTTCATTACGACAAAGCAACTAATTCCACCACAGGATACCTGTAATATTTATTAGTATAACAGAAAACATCCTTTCTGAGTTCACAGGTTTACACGATTTCTCTGTGGATCCACTGCCCAGCAAATATTCTATGACAAAAAAAATTCTAAGACTCATTAACACTCTTGGCAAAAGCTGCCAGCAAAAAGCATTAAGAACATACTGAGGAAAAACCACAGTCCTGTAAGAAAAGACCTTGCCAGAATTAGAATTAACCACTGTCTTTTTGAATGGTACACAGGTTTAGTTTGAACAACTAAGACAATCACCAAAAGCACGTGACGCAGCAGGAAAAAAGAGGATGTCAACTGCTCATAAGTTTGTTAAGAAGAAAATAAGGGACAAAATACACTGCTGCAGAAAATCTCAGAAAATGCTGCCAACACATTCTGGAGAGAGAGAGAAAGTGGAGAAAGGAGACTAGAAGACTGGCTTCTCTAGATTAACTTTTCACCGTCAGGAAGAACTGACTACAAACATGTTCCCAGTGAATGAGAAAGAGCACAGAATAGAGGCAGTGGTCTTCAAGGCCACTTGGTTTGAGATAAAATTGCTCTGAAGATAAGTTCCATACCCTACCCCTTCACAGTTGTGAAAAACAAGTGTTTCTTGGAATCAATGAGAATGAAGATACTCGGTAATCTCCAAAATCAAACCCATAGCCTAAAAAAATCCAATCTTACTTCAAATACAAAAACGTTTCACATTTTTATTCAGATCACAAGCCAGTATGTCACTCACAAATCACCTGTTAGAACTTTAAAATCTATTTCAGTCACTGTTTATTACAACAATGATTTAGCAGTTTGCAACTGAAATGCGATTCCCAAGTATGTTTTCCAGCCCATCGTCATGCCTGTGCGTACTCCCAAACACAGAGCTTGCTGATGGGTATATTACACAGAACAACCAAGGCGATTTTAAAGAGCCTTAAAGCATTTGGTTTGATAGGAAACCCAGGGCATAGCAAGTTGCACAGAATTTGCATACAGGTAAAAGACAGCAAAAGGATGGCTGGCTGGGATTCCCAATTTTGTAACTAAACATTCACATTTGAAGACAGTGTGAAAATATGATCTTTTTTTAAATGCAGTCATTAATAAACTCCATTAATGAACATGAAAAGTGACTTCGTTTGACAACATTTTTTATTTTTTTTTAAAACCCCAAGTACCCTTGTACATCCCTTACAACAGTGATCAAAACGTGGTTTGTTTCAGAAAATATTTCAGTCACCTAAGATAGTGGTAGCATTCACTTTTTCACTGTGCTCTGGAGACACTGCAGAAAAAACTTCAGACACACAAGTACACAATTAGAAGTGGCTTTCAAAGCCTAACTATCTCAAACAGATTAATACTGTGATTTGGGGTTTCTTTTTGTTGGGTTGCTTTTGTTTGTTTTTAAATACCGTATTTGTAAAACAAAGGAAAAAGTATTATAAAAAGGGAATATTCTAAGCTGTTATTTAACAGAAACATTCTGCCATTTTTTTTCCAATAAAATTGCCCTTCTTTTTTCCTTATCACTGAGGCTCATTAGATGTTAGAATGGCTTCTTTTCTACATACTGTACACCATCTAAGAGAAAACACCGTAAAGGCATGTGCTAAAAGGGTTTCCGCCTCCGATTTACCTAGCCTTTTAAATTAAAAATCACACCTTCCAGTTACAAGAAAGCAAGAAATAATGAAGAAATAATGAATGTCTGATTTCATGAACACTTCCTTTTAAATGTTCCTTTACGCCGTAACAATTCAATTAAAATACCTGTTGGGATGATGTTATCAGGCTGGTTGTGTTACGCTAGATGTATTGATGCTTATGCTCCTTTTGTCTGGTTAAAACCTGATTAGCACTTGTTAGCAGAAGCAGTTTTAGTCCCTTCTGCTTGCTCTCTGGTGTTGGGAACACAATACCACCTCCATGATAGGAAGTAGGGGTTGAAGTGACACGGGGCATGAGCAAGGAAGGAAGGAGAGAAGGAAGATCTGGTGAGCCAAAGGCAGGTGGGAAGACTCATCTCTCTCATTCAGGCTAACTCTGTATCTGCCTCAGCCTAGGATCCATTTCTCCTAAATCCTCATGGGGTGAGCAGTCCTTTCAGGTTTTGACCCAAGGTTCTACCACAAACAGTTCTTACAGTTCTTCCCTTTTTCCTTCCCAAAAGCAGATCTCTCAGAATCAAACTGGAAATTGCAGTCCTTGGCACTATCTTTATCTGAAATGTCAAGGTTTGTAAACCCAGGAATTTTATGTCCTCTTTAGCTGAGAAGGCAGCTCCAGTACCAACAGAAATTTTAATATAAAGCATTGTTAAAGTAAACGCAGATATATAATGAAATTCTGCTCCCTTTAAAATTGAATTAATGAATATCTAGGTATTTTTTAATAGCACACGTCAATCACACACTTTCATGCGAGGGGAAAAAAAGTAGAAAAAAAAAATACTTCCACCGTGATCCACGTTGAGAGCCATGAAGTACATAAAGCAAAGCAAAATACTTATCCATGTAAATATGAGATCTATTCTACTGTTAAAACTAATAGAAGCAAAAAAGGCCGATTGAAATGGATATGTGGAACGGTGTCATTCTCAAAGCAAAAAAAGAAAAAATATCATTGGATAAATTTTGTCACATGTGCCAGTCCTACCCACGTATTTTGAAAGCTGAAAGTTTGCTGTCTCCTCATGAGGGTTTCTGACAAAGTGCTAGAAGACAGCACACCGCCTTAAAGTACAGAAACTCTGCCTTCAAAAGTTTTATGAGTACATTTACCTGAAGAGAAGTTAAATATCCACAAGCCATTTTGGAAAATAGGCACTGCATTCAGAAGTTGGAGACCTGATTGATTAGCAGAAATACCTTAAGTTACCATAAAGCACACCAGAAAGACTGGGAACGTAACAGAGAAAATACTTGGACCCCCAGAGTTTTAAGTCTCGATTCAGCTCCTAATGGAAATAAATTGACTTGTCTCAACTCTATCCCTAAACTCAATGATCTATAGCTATATTTTTATGTGGGATTTGACATGCTCTGGTACAACCAATTGTCTGTGGGCCCAAGCTGCACAGAGAGAACATGAGCATTTATCAACATTAATTACAGTCTCGCAGCGGTAACACCGGGAGGTATTGTCCAATGACTGCTTATGAAAAGAAATCATCTTATTTGTAGCCATTCACTTTATTTCAAATACATTCCGTATTAGAATTTAAAAGAACAGTATATTCCCTGTCTTACTTGTTCACCTATCAAACACTATTAAGAAAAACACATTTTCTCTCTCACAATTAGCATTAATAATTTGCTTTAGGCTGGTACTAAGTCTCTATTTTGAAAACATGGTTGTAAATTTGCTGAGTCTCAGCCGAGTCTCCCTAACTCCTGTGCATCACGAAGACGTTCCCATACAAAACATGATTGTCAGTAGACGACTCAGTAATGTAAGTGTCGGTGAAAGCTGTGGAAGGAGCTTGCATGCTGCTGGCAGAAAATCAGGTAAACCCATAGCTCACCCAGTGCTCTCCTCTGCCGCTCGGCACCTTCCTGGGCTGCGAAATGCACCCCCTCTTTGTGTTAAGCAGCGTGTGCTGCTGATGCGCCGGATCGCAGACGGGGAACCTCATCGCTGATTCCAGGAGAAAGGTGACACCTATGAAAGTTGAGCTTGCAAGGAGACATTTGTCCACAGTTCTGTGGGCTAATGGTAAATGGAAAAAGCTATATTTTGCTTTCTTCATTAATTCAGAGCTCTCTAGGGCATTTATTTTCCCACAGGTCAAAAGGAACTCTGGTGTTCAGGGAATAGCGGTCTGACAGAGACTGTATTAACTTCCATATTCTTTGAGAGAACCATTTTCCCCCTCCCGCCCTCGCTTTTCTGGTCAGATTGTCATGGCAGCACACTGCAAGAATCAGTTGAGAAAAAAAATTGGTTTCTGCAATGAAAAACTGTAATAGAAAGGAAGAGCAAGATACTTTCTAACATAAATTGCTTCTTTCTCTTCTCAAACTATCCTAAGTTTATTCAGTATGAAAAAAAATTCATAGAGCTGTAGTACCTGTTATCTTTTTCCTATTTTTTTCCATAGGTTTTCAGTAGTAATTAATAAATAGAAATGACACATACCAAGAAAATAGGAACAGCTCAATTTAGTGGCTCTAGGACTTAAAAAATATCTCCAAGCTGTGGTAAAATCACATCTGTCTATAATTTTATTAAACAATTATTCTTAGCAGAAAAAGACAATGAAATATAGAACATAACATGCTGGCTTTTGTTGGGAAAAAAGAAAAAAAAATCTCCTGTAGCCTCTAAGCCCTCCAAAAAGTAGCCGTGGAAACTACCCTTTCCAGTCTCTAGAACACAGGGACTGACTTGGGTATTCCCCAGGGGCACTACAGCTCGCGACAAAGATTTAAAATGTTGTCTATAGGTTTTTAAACTCTATAGCTACAAGAAATTGTCTCAATCTTGTTAAATCTACAGACAACACTCGGTAAGGTGAATTTTTCAATGGAAAGCTATTTAAAACACACAAGCATGAACAGGCGTTTCACACAAGCGTGCCTATTGGCACCCTCCCCCCCAGGCGCCGGTGGCAAACAGGATAGCCATCGCCATGACGCACTCTTTCAGTGTTTTTCAGCCTGCGCACTTAACTACTTCACCACTAACTGTGCACGGTGAAGGAACGGAGGACACTCTATTAGGCACGGAAACAATAATTCCAAATGAACACACCAGTACCGACGGGACACTTCTATCCACTGCAGTGCAACTGAACCACACAGCAGCCACCCAGCTTCCCAGCTCTTGAAAGGTCCGTGATTCCTTAAAGGCTGGGTTCTTCACATCCCCAGGCGAAGTCTTCTCAGAAGTGCAGAGTGTTAAGCAGAGTGTCACGGATGTTGCCTTAAGTGCTGGCGCTTGTGCTTGTCACTGCCATCTCCACACTGAACAAAAACGCAGTTGGACACACAAAAGCACAGTAATTGAAAGCTGCGTGACAGGAAGGCAGGACGTTGTACAAAAAGGCAGGTGCCAGCCTTTGGGCACCCTGATCTGTCATATTTTTTAAACAAAACCAGTCAATGTTCACAAAGCTGCAATTGAAAACAGACAGAGTAGGTAAAAAAACAGACAAAACACCTGTATTGTACCACAGCTGCAGCGTGAGCTCTGCACAGGATACCTTTGTACAGGACAACCTGCTTTTCAGCTGGAGGATGTTAATGGCGATGCTGTTGGATAAGCCTTTATAACCACCTCTCTCTCTAATCCCTGCTGTAAGCTGTCCCTCTTGGGACATCCTCCCGGGCACTCGCTGCCTGCATCCCAGGTCTGGCTCCGTCACGTCCCAGTGACATGGCCTTGGCTGGGGCTGCTCAGAGAGCTGCTGGGTTGGGACAAAGGGCTGCAAGAGAGTCCAGAGAAGGATATCGTGGCAAACATGGAGAGAGGAAGGATGCCTGAGATGGGGACCATCAGTAGCTCAAGAATTTGAGAGCGAGACACCACATAGAAGTACATAAAAACTGAAAGGGGAAAACCCAGGAAGGTAGCAAGGATGCACTGGGTGGAATGGCTGGTGGTGCTGGAGCTGGTGGCACACAGCAGCTCAGCGACCCCAGGGAGCTACAGGGGCCAACCGTTACCTTCCTGACTGGTGCCTGCGTGGCCAAAAAAGGTTGAGTGCCCTACAACGGATGGTGAGCACACTCACTCAGCCTGTCAGCTTCAGTCCTGGTCAGCTTTTGTGTGAGATAGCCAGTAAATAATGGCTTTGCCCTTTACATTTATCCATATCTTCCTTACATGATTTTTTATTCTCTAGGAGCACAGCAATGAAACTGGTAGTTAACAGCTAGTAAAAAGTAAGGAATAGCTACAGACATAAACAGAGAAGTGTCCAGAAAAGGGGACAGAGCTGGGGAAGGGTCTGGAGCACAATTCCTGTGAGGAGCGGCTGAGGGAGCTGGGGGTGTTCAGCCCAGAGAAGAGGAGGCTCAGGGAGACCTTATCGCTCTCTATAACTGCTTGCAAGGAGGGTGCAGAGAGGGAGGGGTCACTGAAAGGGTTCTCCAGCATTGGAACGGGTTGCTCATGGAGGTGGTAGAGTCACCATCCCTAGAGGAATTTAAGCAACATGGTTTAGTGGTGGTATTATCAGTGTTGGGCTAACAGCTAGGCGTGATGATCTTAAAGGTCTTTTTGAACCCAAATGATTCTATAAATGCAAAACATCAGTTACTTTGCATATGACCTTAGAGTAAACAGGAGCAGCATCAATAATGCAGATATTAGGCAGCTCTGAGTCTTCTCAAACTACAGGACCTTTCCCTTCCTGTGTGGACAAACTTGTTTCTTCTGTGCTGTAAAATTCTGAACACTATGCTGCACAGTGCAGTCAAAGTGCTGAAATCCAATAATGCCTACATTTGCTATTCCAGTAATGATGATAACAACAACAATATTTTGCATTTCAATAGGTCCATTCATTTGTAGCTTTCTACATCAATTAATGAACATATTTTCAGAACACTTCTATTTTAAAAGGCGTACATGTAAGCCCTTCACTATCTCTTAATTCAACTACTGGCTTAAGAAGAGAAAATTAAAAAGTACAAGCAGCAATGTTGTTTCTAGCCTAGAAATAACAAAGTATAAATATTAGAATAGAATAATAAACTTAAATCCGCAAAATAATTTTGTTATCAGTCTACATGTGAATGTAAAAAAACACCTTAAATAACATAATTTGAGGTGATCTTTTCAAAGTAAAATGTAACACACTAAGCATACCTTCCTTTTCTTGGAGTCACTCACACTGCCTGTTCACTCTGCACAACCCAGAACTTAAAAATGCAAACCAATAAGATCGTGAAAACATGCAATTATATGCAATCTGTAAAAGCTTCTTTGAGCTTATGTGTGAGTGGGAGCACATCCAGATTGATTTTCTGAACGATCATTACAGATCCTGCTTTCGCAGTGTTTGCCTTCACCTTTTTTTCTTTCCTATCAGTCTACATTTGTTATGAAAACAATACCACAGTAGCCTGCTAAAACTGACCTTCCTACCATGTTTTTGGAATTTTTCCAAGTACATGGCCTCAAAGCATCTTTGGGGATGCTTTTGACTGTGCTCTACTCGACCTTTTAAAATGCTTCTGATTTTTAGACAGGTCCAGAATCTATCTATGTAGATCCCATTTATTTGGAAAGTCCACACAACCTTCCGGCAACCTTCACATGCAGCAACAAGGGAATGAAAGAATCAGTTCTTGCCCCAGCCCTCAAACTCAGAGGACTAAACTGCTGTAGCATATGTGCCTGTAACCATGTAGTATAAGGAAGTGGTAGGAGAAAGCCACATAAGACAAAGCAGAAGTAGAGTAAGAAGCTATTTCACTGTTCCAAGTAGTTGTTTGTTAGGCTCAATATATCCTCTACATTTGCATTAACAAAAGGAAAAGAAATTTTGTTTCACTGTTCTATAAGAGAACATTTTGATCATGTGTAAAGATATCAAAATACTGAGACATTATTCAAAGTAGGCAGACAGTTGTGGAGAGCGGCTGTAACTTGGAACTTCTACACAGTCAGAGACTTCAAGGTTACGTATTCAGTTCAGAAGTTCTACAGCTGATCTTGATACCCCAATATGGTACAGCACCTGGATTCGTTATTAACAACATTTCATAGAATCACAGGAGGTTTTGGGTTGGAAGGGACCTTAAAGACCATCTAGTTCCACCCCCCCTGCCATGGGCAGGGACACCTTGCACTAGCCCAGGTTGCTCCAAGCCTCATCCAGCCTGGCCTTGAAGACATCCAGGGATGGGGCATCCACAGCTTCTCTGGGCAACCTGTCCCAGTGCCTCCCCACCCTCTCCGGGAAGAACTTCTTCCTGATATCTAATCTAAACCTCCCCGCTTTCAATTTAAACCCGTTACCCCTTGTCCTGTCACTACAGGCCCTTGTAAAAAGTCCTCCCCCAGCTTCCTTGTAGCCCCTTCAGGTACTGGAAGGTGCTTAAGGTCTCTGCAGCTCTTTCTTGGAAAAAAAAAAAAACCTCAAAATCTTAGCACTAAAATCCTGCTCTTCATGAACTCTATGCTTGGCTTTTTTTGCCACGACTACCATAGCGTGTACCGCATTCACTCCTTTACTGCCTGGAAGGCTGCAGCTACAAAAATGCTGAGCACAGATGTTTCCCTGCTGTGATGCCCCATGATTTTGAGCTCACACACTGCACTTGCACAGACTGGCGTACTGCTCATGTGGCTACTCCAGCCATTCGTCTCCTCTTTCTGTCCTAGCTCTCTTTCCTCACGCTCACCCAGAGTGACTCTGTTGGAATCAGACTGGCAAGGAATGAAATACAGTTTGAATACCAGGAGTAGCAAATGATTTGGGGTTTTTTTTGTTGGTTTTTGTTTTGTTTTGTTGTTTTTTAAGACTAATTTTCAGACTGCTCAGTCTTTAAACTGAACTTTGTTTAAATGACCCCAGATTTGGACTTCCGCATTTAGACTACAGCTCGCAGTATCTAAAAAACCCAATCTTGTATTTACCATGAGAGTGACCATCATCCTTTCTCCTGAAATACAGGAGAAACATTAGTATGTTACAGTCTTCTCTGAAACCTAGCAACGGATCCTTGTGAGCAAGCTCAAGGAAAAGGAAATACATACAGATTATCTCTACAACTAAAAGATTTGGATTGAAAATATTTCAAAGTATGAGACTAATTATGAGACTAAAGAATAAGACTGATTTCTATATATTTTCTTTTTTTTTTCTCCTGCAGTAAGTATTATTGATTATAAAGGTCCCAACTAAATTAATATCAATATAGTATATTAGGCAATCTCACTCAAACATCCATCCATGAAAGCTCATCTGCTGTCCCCACTTATGAGTCATTCTGATTTTGACTGGTGCCTGTGATGGCCCTGTGTGAGGTTCCCGTGCCAGAGAGGACTCTTACAGTGCAAAGAGTGATGCAAACCGTCCTTGCAAAGCCACACTTTTCTCTCTGTTCCCTCAAAGCTTTTCAAACTTTAAAGCAGAGCGCTGCCTCTCTCGCTGTCTGGAAGTAATGAGACCCAAACCGGGATGTTCAAAGGTAGTATTTTCATCATTCATCCTCTTCGAAAGCAATGATTAAAGAAGCAATAAAGGAACACCTCTTAACTGGAAAACATAGAAACCAACACTTTGGAAAGGAGAAGGAGGAGATGGTTTGAAACAGACTGCAAGAGGACAATAAAAGTTAAACACCATTAAACAGCAGTTCCGAGCCTAAAGGTAAAGCAGCTAAGTACTGCAGCAATGAACCATAAAAATAGCACCATAAAAACGCTATGGCAATGCATTACTGCATCGTTAGTTAAAGACATTTCAACCCTTCCATTACGGACCCTTATTTCAAAGAAAACAGAACAATTACACAGCCAGCCTGGGGGCCTGTGGCAGCCATAAAGCAGCAGCAGACTAGAGAAGATATAGTCCGTATTTGTTTGCCTTGAACCAGAAACAAGCACACTAAAATAAAGCACACATCCCTGGAATTGTTCAAGGCCAGGCTGGACGGAGCTTTGAGCAACATGGTCTAGTGAAAGGTATTCCTGTCCACAGCAGTGGGGTTGGACTAGATATCTTTAAAAGGTCCCTTCCAAGTCAAACCATTCTATGATTCTAAAAAAGCTTAATTAGCAACTCTGTGTAAGCATTTTGCAATCTTGTCACTCCACTAAAAGCAACAAGCTGCTACTATACAGCTAAACATAATTATGTAAAAAATACAGAACCACGATGGGTTCACGGACAAGGGGTATATTTGCATGAAGAGGGTACATGAAAACGTGTTCAAGCATTAAAAGCCTACTTTATGTTACGTAGAACAAATGTGGTTAAGCATCCTTACTGAAACAAGAGGTGGAGATCTGAAAAAATGTGCTGTCTCCAAACAGTCGGAATTTAGCCCAACCTGCCTACAACAGCAAAGAAGGGTAGGGAAAAACATTCTTACCACAGAAAAAACAACAACTTGCAGACTCATACTGTATTATTCAATGATTTCAGCGCACAGTACTGTTAGATAAAGAGGCGTCTGAAATCTAAATTGTGATCTGAGTTTTGTAGTGCTGACATAAAGCATTCCCTCCAGAAGCGCAGGTACCGCTGTTTGTTCCACAATCAGTAATGTGACCACTGGCACATTTTTTTCAGTTGAGAGCAGAAGCTACTGAAGGTAACTGAAAGGTGAAAATTAAAAGTTGTGAAACTCTTTCCTGATAAAGCAGGTGCTGTCAGTGCTGGCTTTGCCTCCTGAGCACTCCACTACCGAGATGAATACACTGACAGCATGAAAAACAATTAGAGAGTAGAGCACTATGAAGAGGCAGCGAAAGAGGGATCAGTGTTTCACAGCCAGCTAAAGCTATAGCGTAAAGGCTGAACTAAACAGCTAAGGAAAAGGTGTCCTTTTTTTTCTGGCTACCAGTATGAATATAAATGAAATCCCAGTTTTAAAGTGAAAGAATTACAGGCTAATTCTGCAAGTCTCCAATGATTCTGCAGACATCAATTTCTGCAAAAATTGCTGCAAACCAGGAAAAAAAAAAATCATCATCTCCTGAGTTAATATTCTTGTGATGAAACTTGTCATCAAGTCCTGTCAGGTGTGTAATTTCAGAAAAGAAGAAAAATCGATCCTGAAGCAACTCTGGAATAGTCTTAGAGCACAGCAATCCTGTCAGGATGTTTTCTAATATCTTAATGCTTGCCTACGACAAGCCTATCTACAGAAGAGCTCCAATTAACTCCCGGGTATCTTGTTACCTCCAAAAATAACAGTGGTCACAAAGTAACCATTTGTCATCAACACAAATACATATATATTCCCACAGGTTTTATGACAAAAAATAGAAAAGGAGAACCACTGAAGTTATCAATGGAATTGATAGTCTCCACATATAGGGAACAGGCACAAAGTCAGAGGAAAAGAAAAACAGCCAGGCAAATGCCCAGTCCTCTTTCTCAGGGATAGCAGTATTATGACAAAGAATCTTTGTGTAAATATCTCAAGGAATTTCCTCCCTAGAAAGTGTTGGTAAGTTTTAACCCATCAGAAATGGCGTATTTCAGGTTCAGCTGTAGCCAAGAACAACTTCATATGAAAACAGACAGCCAGCAGTGGGAGCTTACTCTACACTATCATTAACAGCCCGTAGTAATCCCGCAGGCAGTGAAACGCAGAGTAGCCCCGGCTCAATTGGACCAACACTTTTACGCTGTAGTTCTTAGTAATAAATACCAAACCCAGGATGCCAAAACTAAGTTCTAAATAGTAACAGATGCTCCCACAGAAGTAGCAGTTAAGAGTAGAGCTTCATTCAAATTGTTTTGGTTTTGGCCTAAGTTAGCTCCAAACCTTCAGTAAGTAAGAATCCCTTTTCTTTCCCTTTTGGTACGTCTCAGGCTTCAGATAACTTGTATTTGCTTTTAGCCCCCCACTTCTTCATGGCACCCATGTTACCATTTTAGCTAAGTAGGGCAATGTGAATGAAGCCCCGTGGGAGCGTTGTTCCAACACTGGGCACGGGAGCACGGGCTGGGCACAGACTCCCCGCTCTTTTCAGTCTCATTTTTTCCCCGTGGTGCTACAACCGCTGATTAACTGCTGGAGAACAACAGCCTGGGTGTTGTAAGCTTCCATCCAGCTATACCCACTGCTCCCAGAGCTCCAAACCAGAAGGCAGTCTTTAATCACACCCTGGGAGGGACTGGGCTGAGACTGAGCGGTGCTGTAACCTTACCATACCTAGCTACGCTGGGTGTAAGCCAGCAGAGCAGAAGGTTGCAATTCAAATGTAACGTCTCAGAAGCTGTGGCAACCAAGCAGCTGAAACCGCGGTAGGAACCAGTGTTACAGGCAGTCCAGCTCCTCTACCTGCATGCTGGGGATGGAGCTATCTGGGCAAGCAAGAACACCCTCCTATTCCAATGACTTTTTCCAGCACCACCATGGCTACTTTTAAATTCTGTGAGATAAGCTCTGCTATTTAAAGCGCAAGTTAAATATCTTTGACATTCCATACCCCAAATGACAACAAACCAGGATATTTAGAACTGCAGTGTTGTCAGGCTTTTATTTATTTATTTAACTAGCAGGCCTAAGTGCTGCACCTTTTCATTTATATGCAGCTGTTTGCCCCATGGGCATCAAGCTGTTAACAGGTACAGAAGAGATTAAAATGAGCTTGCACACTGGATGAATTATAAATTAAAATTATAGTACTGTCAGCCCTGAATTGGGGGTTGTTTCTCAAGGTCTCCCAAAAAAAGCATAATTTCAAATGAGCCTCTGTTTGTTACTTCAGGAAAGGCAAAATGTATAGTTTTTCAGCACCACAGTCAATATGAATTATGAGTAAGTTGTCCCTGAGCCTGTGAGTAAAATATGCTGTACTAATACCATGAGTTGTGTATGCAAGAATGGTCCAAACAAATGAAAGGCTTTACAATGGGACATGTGAACAGAGAGATGTTCACCTCTCTACCTTCCAGTGCAAAGTAAATCAGAGGCTGGTAGGCCTAATGTCGCTAACTCCCAATGCTGTGTCAGCCAAAACCAGCACTGACACAACACAAACTGAACCCCATCTCCTGACGAGCCAAATGGGTTTTCTCAGTGCCCTTCAGTGACCCGTAGAGCAGCATCACTCCGGGGCATCCATCCACACAACCCACCTGGTCTCAAGTGGGACGTTGCTGTTGAGCACCCAGCTGTCCTGGAGCTGCACAGACTCGGGGGTGGTGGCCAGGTCATTGGGTGCTGGAGCGGGAGCGTGGATCTGGTTCCGGCGGTTTGTGAGTGAGTTCCTGTTGAGGGAGTTGGCAGAGGAATGATGATGGGACAGTGAATGGTTGTGAGGAGGAGGGAGAGGCGGCCTCAGTGTTGACTGGCTGTGATGATTTGAAGGGCCTAAAATAGAAAAGAAAAATAAATCACAAATGCATGCTGATGATACTATTCTCCTTGGCATTTTCAAGGGACCACTGCCTAGAAAAAAAGCCAAAACCCGCAAGCAGGAAAATAAGCCTGTGAGCCTTTTCAACCTGTAGGCATGAAAACATGCTAAAATCAGGTCAGTGATTATTAGAGAGTAGAGATATAAACCAGTGTTTCGGGGTTTCACAGTTGGGATGTTCACGAAGAGTACATTTTGATTTAAAAATGATTCTTCAGGGATTGTGTCTGGAGAAAGGCTCCTCTGTTGAGGAGCCAGAACAGCACTCTAGCCTGACCATTCTGTACATCCAGCCAGAAGAACATTTTCTCCCTCTTTCTATCAGGGACTTAAAGGAGATGAATTTTAATGGATTAAAACCAGCTTCTGAGAATACGGTCTTTAGACTTCTATAAAATTTAATCAGATATCTCAATCTGCTTTCACTCATTGTTATTTTACCAATCAGCTTCAAACAAACAGTGTTTGTGCCAGTGAAAGAAGATTAAACTTCAAATAGGAAAAGTGCAACAAAGCAACAATATCTTTCATGTTCTTCTATATGATCAGGATTTGGCCCATATTTTTTTTATTTAGCGATGCCACAGATATACACCAAGATCTGAAAATTATGCTACTCTCAGCCTCTTTCACTGAAAAATGACAGATGATGTTTTTTAGAGATACAGAAGGATATACACTTTTCTCTTTCTTTGAGTACTGACATGTTTGCACTGATAATGCAAATACATTTTTCTAATCAGAAAAAGCAAAATTAGAGTGATGTATGTTTGGTTTTAGACACTGAAGCACATTCTGTACTTAATGAATCAAACAAGAAAACATCACAAAGGGAAACCATTTGCAGCTAGACTCATCTATTTTTATCTGAAACAATAAAGTATAGAAAAAGTTGCTGAAGTGATCAATTAACTGAGTTAATTAAGGCCATTATTTAAAAAACCCAGCCAAACCAACCCACCCAAAAAACCAAGAAACCGTTCAAGGGGACTAATCCCAACAGAGAACCAGGCCCCACAGGAGCTGAATTTGGTGCACCGTTTCAGCTTTCTGAATGCTGAAGTTCTTATCAAAACACCTTTCAGATTCTGGGGGATATTTCAGACTCCCACGTTATGCCACTGAAGAGAGGGAAAGGAACCATGACTTTGGACAGGGAACACCACACGGTACGGCGCTCACACCCTGGGGGGCTGGCGTGGCCCGAGCCACAGCAGTGACCATGGCCTGGCCCCAGCTTCCCCCTGGCCCTGCCCTGCTGACCGCCTGCCCCAGGGAACTCCGATGGAAACACCTACTCCTAAACAGCAGCACAGCTGGGGAATGGCAGGAGAACAGTTTTTCAGAGGGAGAGGGACTTCTTTTAAGCCATTCTGTGTGCCTGGGGAAGCACAGGCCAATGGAGAAGAGACAGAGGTGCCCTGGGACTTGCACAAGGCACATGGAAGTTATCTGGCAGCAAGAAACTTTGAGGAGGGAACGACAACAAATTCTGCATCCTTCGCATGCCGTTGTGAAGGTGCACAGAAGTTTCTCTAGCATTTGTGAATGTCTGTTGCCTGAACGCTCACCCTATGTTAGCATGAACTGCTTTAAATGCAAAGACACCTTTCACAAACATATCCTAAATTTTAGAGCTGCTCACTCGCTATCCTTGCCCCAGGTATGTCTTACGTAGGCTTCAAAGAGACTGCTTAGCCCCACAAACTTTGCACTGAAAACCCCGACTTGGACCTTCTAAACCACAAATGTCTAATCGACACTGGGGCCTGTGCCATCCCCCAGCAGTGTGGAGCAAGGCACAGCAGGAAGAAAATGTGTTTGGACAATATCCACACGCACAGCAGCTTAAGGGGAATTACTCTCCTAGTCTGTGTGCTGGCTTTAAATAAAGCACGTTTGGATTTCAATAAGTGGATATTTATGACTGATAAAACAGAAACGTGTGCCCTTCTGTTAAGAAATTACTTCAGAAGATTCATGTGCTTCATATTTTCTCAACTTACGTTTGATGCAGCTTTTCCTTTTGCAGGATAAATACGGAAAAGTCGTACCCACATAAACAAAAAAGTTTTGCTCTGAGAGACACAGAAGTGCCAGTTATTCAAAGACTCTCAATTTTGCAACCACAAAATCAGAGGCTTTTCTTAAAAGGGAGCCAACTGCACATCAATAAGAATGAACAGAATTCCTGTAAGATTAAAAGAACTGAATTCAAGTTACTATGAATTAATTTAATCTGCCTCAAGACTCAGTTCCTACACAGTAAATAAAACGTACTGCACAAAATAAGCTGTGCAGAAGTAACTGAACGTATACTCTGGCTGCAAAACCTCAGAAGTCTGGCATAAGATTAATGTAGCATTTAATATAGAGTAATAAAACAAATACTGATATAAAAATTATATAGATACTGTATAGTTTATATTAAAACATATAGAAGCTTTTATATATAAAAAGCACTGACTAGGGAGCATGCACACACACTCATACGTGTATATATATGAGAGAGATAAATGAAGAAGCAGCATATTAAGCTTTTATCTGTTTAAATGAATCAAAAGAAGTTGAACACCATTGAACTTGCCAGGTCTATAAAATTGGATTCACATCTGAACATCTGAGCACTTCCTTATGAACATCTTTGCCTAAATTAAAACTTCAACAGCAGTCCCTGCAAATCTGCTGAGCTCGGAAGTTCAGGAAAGTAAATCACTTGTCCCATAATAATAGATCAGCAGCCTAAAGGACCAGCACAACGTACCTTACGATACGACATGCCCTGCGGCCGCTTGCCGACTGCTTTATTATTTGGAAGCTTAAAGGCAGTAAGTGTCTCCATGGAGTACATCTGGCTTTTTACATCAGAAAGAGATTTTATTTTGATATAGCAGTTGCCAATATTGGTTTGGGGAAAAATGATGAGGAAATTATGCCTTTTCTCAATTATTAAATGAATTGGAGGTTTCACTAGAATACACTATACAATCTCAAATATTTAGGATTTAAAGTGAAGTCTTTCAAAACCACTATTAAAATTAGAGAACTGGAAATCTGGTACCTTCCATGTTTTGGCTTTTTCTATTTTTTAATTCGTGCTTTAAATTCAGAAATAGAGAAACATACCGAATCCTACTGAATTTTCATACACATTGATTGTGCTGAGCACTTCTGAGAAATCAGGGCCTGATGACCATATAATCAGCATGCGATTCTTCAAGAGATCTTACTGCGGTCAAGAATATCAGCAATGCTCACTTCAAATGTGCAAATTAGAAGCTGAGTGAGGATAAATTGTGTTCTAATTAAGTAATCTGAGAATACAAAGTCTGATCTACATATCTTTGAAGCAATCATAAGATATCCAATTGACTTATTTAGGTTTAATCAGAAGCCAAATGGTAAAAAAGAAGAAAAAAAAAAAAGATGTTTTGCTCTGTTCATTCTTTTATCCAGTAAAACAATTAAACAAATCAGGCTAGTGCAGAGGTATAATTCAGGTAAAGAAAGATACAAAATAGCACTTGCCTCCTTAAATACAAAAAAACCCACCAAAAAACCTGGGGCATAATTCTCTCGCTATGGTCTCCCCTTCTTTGGCGTACCCAAGGGGGTAAAGGGTGTGCAGCCCGAAGCACAACCACGCAGGGGGAAAGCAGGGTGCCGTGGGACACGCTGTGTGATGGGCAGATGCTGCAGGCCCTTTGGGAGCCTCTGCCGCTGCACCCTCACGGTTGCATTCCAGCACCTCAGGGCCCAGGGGAAGCCAGTGGACGTGGCAGCATTACAGGTACGCCAGCGATGGCCGTGTGCTCCGGAGCGCGTGCTTCCACATGTCACTTTGCCAGCGAGGGTCGTGTGCTCTGGAGCGCGTGCTTCCACACGCCACTTCTCAGCTGGTTTGGCAGTTCAACCGTTTCTTACTACACCAAGTAAACGCAGATCTTCTTTAACATGGTCAAATTGTTTTGCAAGTCCTTCCAAGGCTTTAGTACACCCAACCCGTGCACTAAATCCATGCAACACAACCATAGAATCATAGAATGGTTAGGGTTGGAAGGGACCTTAAAAACCATCTGAGGAGATTAAATTCAAACCAGAAATCAGCAGCATCCCTAATCTCAGGGAAGTGATCACTTCCTTGCATCCCAGTTCTTTGTCAAAAAGTCATGTAGATTCTTTCTCCTTTGTGCTGAATTAGCCTCTGTGTCATGACTCACTGCTAGGGACATAAACACCTCCTCATCAATCCTTTTCACAAAAGAACTGAAAGAAAATAACCATATTACTTTTCTGAAATGAACAATGAACGCAGCTATTTCCTTACACATCTAAATAATGCAAATATTGAACACACAAGATAGTGAAGCTGATTCATTGAAATAAAAACCGAATAAACCCACAGACAATCCTTGTTAGCCAGTGTTAGAAACCCACTCTTCAATATTCCCAGCTCTTTATTCAAATAACTCTACCACACTGTTGTCTCAAGGAAACCACATCATCTGCTCTCACAATGAGTAACAGGTTTTTCACAGAACCACAGGGCCACCTTCCAAGCTAAATTCATCTTCAAAGGCAGATCCCATTACTCAGAGTCAGGAAGAAAACAAAGCATTGAAACACTCAGGAATATAATACAGTATCAGGAGCTGCCGTCTCCGTGGCCAACCTTCACCCTGGGAGCTCAGTCGTCATTTGAGTTTTGGTGGGGTAGGGCCAGGGTTCCTTCCCAGAAATATAGACTGGTTTATGCCATGTCTTCTTCAGTTATTTGCTTTAATTCTCTAAAGTATTTTATCCAAGGCCATAGTGAAATGGAATCTAAATGGTCTGAAAATGTTTTCAACATATGCTGTAAAGAAGCAAGTTATCTCGCTCATAACCACAGGTATCATTAACTCTCTCTCTTGTTGTTGTAAACCCCAAACATTTGCCAGGTGTTCCTTCTTTTGTCCCCATGTTTTTACAGTGTTTGACTGGCTGTCATCCCAGACTGCACATTTCAAACTGAAAATTCAGTCAATGTGTGGTATAAAATTGTAAAGTCACTTATCAGTCTCTGCCAGTGGATGCAGCCATCTCCTCAGCACAATATTAGAACAGAAAATTAAATGTTGCTGTGGCAAAAAAGAAACAACAACAACAACAAAAAAAACCAAACAAAAAGCGCCCCATTGCTTACCCACAATATCCAGATAACCACAGAAATGGAGAAAGGTGGTTTAATGGATGAAGTCTAGGACTTTGTCATAGTTCTTATCTCCTGCTCTTACTGAGACAACCCTTGAGCAATTATGGACAAGTCACTTGTTATCTATAAGCATCTTTATCCATATCCTTCGCAGGAGTGCCGAAGGTAAATTACCTCACCCCTTCCAAGGCAATCAGCTGCTACTGCAGTACAAGCCAGCCAAACGCTGCGTGTCTGTGGCTCCCAGCCTTCGGGGCACAAGTTCATTGCATGGGAGGCAGAAACAGCAGCAGCCAAATTAACTCTGCCAGACCTGAGCTGTTGCTCTGTATGCAGAGTGATTGCTACTCCATCACGCTCCCGAAACCTGCACGCTCTGTGCAGATGTCCAAGTGCATCTAGACAGCACCAGCCTCCTTGCAAAAGGAATATTATTCTCAGCATTGCTGGAGCCAAAGAAATGGTAGATTTGGTCTTTGTACCAGATGGGGGGGTTGGTTGTGAGAAAGTGCTGTGCATACTCGTGCAAGCAAAGGCAAAGAAGTGGGACCATTCACCAGGAGTCTGACCTGGGGGATTAGTCATATAACTAATTTTGTCAAGTGAGAATCACCTACAGAAAGGTCAAAAACCATTGCCCTACAAAAAAGTATTACCTGAGATACCATGTACTAATTATATTTGCTGAAATACATCACTTAAATATTCATTATCACACTGCATGAGGTGCATTGGCTGCATAAAATAACGGCTGGTTACTGCTTTCATAATAATGCTTTACGTGGACTCAGTATTCTGAGATGCTTTTGTACATATGTGTGTGTAAAGGCAGGCATACTATTTCCATTTTTACATATCATACACACGAGTCACAGAAGTTAGTGAGTCATCTTTCTAATTAAAACACAATCCATGCATTGCATGTCTTTCCCAATCAACGTTCTCATCTAATTTTCCAATAATAAAATAGATATAAAACATAATTCAGAGAAACTAAGGGTGTATTTATCTTCTTTAGCTTAGATAATATGACTTTTGCCTGAAGAAAGTAATGATGTAAGAAGATGTAGAAATAAAAGCATACACACACATTTCTAAGCAATGAAGTTCATCATTACTGTCACAACTACCATGGAACATTTTAGTGCAGAATGCAAAATGTTACACTACACATCTGTTTCCACAGAACGGAAAAGAGCTGAACCCTACCTCGAGACTTACACAAGCCCTATCCAAAGCTTACAGGATTTGAGACACTAGGAATCACACAAAAGAGAAAGTGAAAACATACATTTTTCTGAGCAAGATGCAGAAACTTCTAAACAGAAAAATTTAGGCCAGCAGTGTCAGCCTGGTGACAATTTCCAGATGGAAGTACAGCTTGAAAACTGCTGTTTCCCTGGACTGTCTGAGGGGAAGCCTCAAAATTTTCATAGTGGCGTAAGAATAATTGTACTGTAATTTCCAATTCATTGTGAGTCTGGAGTCAGGTGCAATGGGAAGCTATTGCACCTCGAAGCTATTGCAGCAGTACTTTGGATTTTACATAAGCCAGTCAGCTAGCAGGCAAGGCTGTTTTCCAAGGGGGCAACAAAAATGGTAGTCAGAGGTGTTTTAATGAATACATTATCTTGCTTATTTCAGAAACATCACAGAACATATTAAATATTGTCCAAAATACTCCTTTTTTTAAAATCTAACCTCATAAAAAACATATACAAGAAAGCGTTCCTCAAAATAAATTACTGAAAATAACTGTGTCAGAGAGAAGATCTAATAGGGGACATCTCAGCAATGCCTAGGTGAGCTTTTTAATAAATCAGCCCTCCAGATATTGCAGATCTTTTAAGAAGGAAAGGTCTATAAGCAGAGTAACGATTTTGAATTCTTCTGTTGTTCTAAGAGTCTGTCAAGTCTCACCACTGAGAAGTTTGGCAGCTGAACTATTAATGAAACTAAATATATTGAACAGGGCTGTCAGCATGAAGTAATTTCTCTGTTTCGCAGGCAATATTATCATCACTTCCCAGCAGCACTAACTTTTGTCGACTGCTGATTTTTTTTCTTATTCCATCTTACAGTACTGCCTTAGGATGATTCCACACAATGCATACTGCACACCAATCTAGACTTTTTTTCAGTTCAACAACAGTACCAACGAAAATACACTAGTTATGTTGTTTAAAAGAAAAAAAAAAGTTCTATCTCACTACGATGCTCTTCCATGGGTTTTCAGGGTTAGAGAATTTTTTTCAGAAATATTTACATTACCACTTCAGCCAAAAGAACGCATGAAAACAATAATTAACTACAGTTTTTCCTTTTGGCTGAACGACCTGATAATCAAATGGTGGAACTGAACACTGATACATAAGTCTTGTTAACATGAAGCCTTACCGACATAAACCAGTAAATACAAGGCTCCTGGAGGAGCTTCCTGGGACAATTCAATTTCACAGCCCCTGGGAAGCCAGTTGTGTACTACCTGGACCATCTGTTTCCCAACATGTATAACAGATAAAAATAATTTGTGTAGACTATATGGAAAAAGTAAGAGGAATGTTGCATATGCTCTAGTAAAGAAAAGCAAATACAATGCAATGCAACTTTTCAATAGGTTATTTCCCTTTTTAAAAGCAGGCAAGACACAACTAAGTACAAGACAGAAACCAGCATTTGTCTGCCTGCAGGGTACTGCAAGCTGCAATACTACATGACTGGCATTTCTTCCATAGGCACTGGAATTTGGATTGAAATCCTTATTGGTTTGGGATCAGACAAAAGAGAAAGTCACAGACCATTCAAATAAAGAGTCCTGTCAAAGTTGCTTGACTTCTCAAGGTACCTGAGAGGTGAACTCCAGGAACCTCAAAAACAGAGTCTGTTATTCAGAAGATGAAATCAAGGGTTAATGGGTAAAAACACAGGGTACAGTACGTGAAAGCCCGCACACAGCTTATCACTCAGCAGCAAATGAGCCAACGTTAATCCAGCAGTTCTTATAGAAGTTTTTACTGTGTGAAGGAAAAACCCCGAACAAGCACACCCCCTAAGTCACACATGGAAAGCCAGAGAAATCAATGCAAGAGGATTTCAGCTATGAAAATGATCAATGTGTGTCACTGGGTGCTGCAGCTTGGCTATAACTTCTCAAAATACAACATCTGATGTGACCGGCTTTCGGGGCTGACCCCAACCCCTTTCCCCTACAGCCTCTGTGCTGTGCAGGTGCCCGGCAAACTGTCCTTGTCCCCGAGTGCAGCAGAGCTAAGGGACAGCCGATGCCAGTGGGCCTTGCCCGGAGGGCAAAGGACCCAAGTTTGGAGCAGATCTGGCACAGCTGAGCCAGCGCCAGGAACATCAGCGCCAGGAACATCAGCGCCAGGAACGTCAGCGCCCGCGTGGGAACCACCACCCTGGGAACCACCACCCGGCACCGACACTGCACTGCGTGAGGAGAGGTGTGCCGCTGCCGGCAGAGCCCCATCCGAACAGGCCAACAGCCTTCAGACTGCAGCTGCCTGAAGTCAGCTCAGAGAAAACTGCCTAACACCGTCATGAGCAGGCACCCACTGAATCCCTGCTGCCCAGCAATCCTCTCAAGAGTAACCCATCAAACACCTAACTGCTGCTGTACTTAGCATGAGTAAATTTACTGCAAGCTTGAAACCCACACTCTAGCAAGGAAGAAATGAAGCAGCCCCCTGGAAACGCTGACTAGTGGGAGAAGACCAAGTGTTGTCTTAGTTAAGTAGCATTACCAACATCTTGCAGAAGCTTACTCCTCATCAAGATGTTAAAGCCCAGTGCAACTCTATTATCTGAGCTTAAAGAGGCTCTCAGCATAAGGCTGTGGGTCAGGTTTTTTTCTTCTTGTTTAATAAAATACACCTGTCTGATCCTTACCATCAGTGAAGAAGAAAGCCCCATTGCTACTCATCCCCTGGTGTGCTGGTTTTAGTCTTAAACCACGACACCTGAGACCACGCTGCTCCCTTACTCGACACCCTTTGCCCAGTTTACCCAGCCTAACTCTGATGCCATAGTTAGTAATACAGTATAATAGTAAAACATGGTGTAGAAAGGGATCATAATACCCAGTAACCTTGTACTCTAGAGCATAGACTATGGAGTTTTTATCTGCCAAACTGCCTGTAGTCAGTGTTACGTACACTGACTTGATCAATACCAACAACCACAATTTAATAATAATAATAATAAGTGTTGTCTCAAACATCTGCAGTGTATTCTTCTTAAGGTGCTAAGGATGTTATCAGAATTCTACAGGCACATAAACTGAAACACAGAGAGCAATGATTTAATACTGAATCATGGGACTGAACCCTAGTCCCCCGGTTTCACCCTGGACCTTCTCTTCTTACAACAGGCCTTCCCCATCTGACATGGACCTTTCTCCAGTCATAACAAATTAAACCACATGAAAACTAATGCCTGTGGGTGTTAACAGAAAATAACCCATGTTTAACAACTGTTATTTCAAACAGGGTTGGTTTTGGTTTTTTGTTTTAATGCAGAGTATTTGAGTAACGTATTTCAGTAAGCAGAAACAAATGGGGCAACTTCTAGACTGGATAAAGATCTAGAAATGCAGTATCATTCTGCCTGACATTTCAGCTAGCTGTTAAAAGCAACAAAAATCCCAAATAAAACCCCCACAGCTCATCATACATTTTCCAAATGATACACAACACAAGCCCTACCCATTGGAGAGGATTACATTTTTAAACTAATGTCTAATGAGTACATTTTAACAGAAATGTAAGAGCAAAAGCTACCCTCTACAGGGCATGCAAGTCAATCATCATTAAAGCTTCAAGACTGTTCCATGCATATTTTCTGCATCATAAAAAAGTAGTCTGGAATAAACCCCAAACTACACATCTGTGTAGGATGCTGATAGACATCTTGATACGGTTTCACTATTTCAATTTACTTGCATATTGTTTGCTACAAGCTCAGGGAAATATGGCAAGCTGTGCCATTAACAGAAGGGAAGAGAACTAACTCTCTGTTGCTGAATGTTGTGTTTTTATTAACTGAGACTCCACAAAACTCTAAACGTATGAAATGCTCAAGAAAAAAATTATTAAATTATTCATCAGTGATAAGACAATTAAGAAGCAAACTAAGGAGCAAGTGGAAGCTTGGTCCTGAGGGAGAACAGCTGGTCCCCTCATTAAAAGTACGTTTTGGCAGCAAAATACCCTCTGAACAGAGGGAACCTGCTGCTAAAGCAGCCTCAGAGTCAAATTTAGGAGCAAGTGACAAAGACTCAAGCGAAGACTAAGGTGGGTGTGCTCTGGGTATCACTCTGCGGCTGGTGCAAGCTGCATACCCCCTGCTTTTGTCAAAGGTGACTTCACTGCACTTTGGAGCCACAGCATCAGGCGGTAGCTGCCTCAGCCACTGGGCAGTTTTGTGCTGCTGTGCCAAACTACCTGGGGTATGCTTAAGACCCAAGGAAAGATGTTATTTGCACGGAATAAACCCTCAACTGAACCTGGAATCTAGTGGTGAGGATGGCGTGTGAGTCACTGAGTCACCTTGCGCCCCCCTTTCAGCTTTCTTATCAAAGAGAAAAGCATGCTGCAGATCCCGAAGGAGTTGCTCAGTACAGGGACGTTTCATGAGCAGCCTGTGATCTTCTCAGGAGCACGTACCGTGGGCGTGCTGAACACGAGCACTGTCCATCTGCACAGCGCACAACCACCCATGCTCAGGAAGGGATAATCCAGCTTTGTGGTTGGAATGGTACAGGTGCTATTGGAAAGAAAAAGGAACTGTAGGGTGTCAGCAACATGCACAGCTTTTTGGAGGTAGAAAAAGGAACTAAACAAGAAAGGGAAGAGAAAGACAGCACTTGGGCGCAATGCCTTGTATGGAGTGACGCAGCACAAGCAAATACAGCACCATCCTGCTGTAACAGGCTGGTTCATAGTTCCAGAGCTCTGAGGGTGTCCCTGCTCCATTCCTGCGCATCACTCTTTCTGCTACCTACGATCTTCAGCTTGTGGGTTTTTTCATGCTTTCCTTTTGTAGTTTTTATTTCTTTTCCTGTCCTGCAATCTCTGCAGGAGTTCAGGAGATTTACCCCTCGGATCATCATCTCTCTCAATCTATTCTCCAAGATAATCCATCCTAATCTCCTAGTAAAAAACCAAACAACGGGCCATCTCTTACAGCATCACAAAGGAATTACTCAGTTGTGTAATTCCATTGCTGAAATACATAATCAGTGCCAAGTGTGACTTGTGTTCTTTAAAAGCAGCATCCTGAAACATGTCTACAGCAAAAACCCCTTCCTGTAGCATCTGCTGAGACGTGAAAGTCCCACTCACTGCCACACCTTGTGCTATACATTTGAGAAACGTTTTCAAATATCATAAAACTCCATATTTTTTTTGGTGACATAGAAATGTAAAATCAGATAGTTCATCTTAATTTCCTACAATCTTACTTCCTGGTTAGATAAAACACTGCTAAGAAACTTCCTCCCGAAATGCCATCATCTTCTTCCTTGTGTTTCCCTGTGTGTGTGGAGTATCTTTGCAGCTGAAAGTAGAAAGACACAACAGTTTTTCCCCAAATCAACTATTCTGTTTAAAATTGTTACTCCAAATCTTGCATAAGATTCAAGCACCTTGCATAACTGGCAGGAATTCTGACATCCCTGCATAGCACCAAATTAGTCTCAGCCTGTTTCCAAACCTGATTCATCGTATAAAATGTACCAATTTCTACTCCAATCTTTCTGCACCTATTTGTTCACGTGGGTCAGCTAGCAAAATAAACACTTTAGCCTTCCTCCTGCTCCAGATATGTTTTACCAGAGCGGGTTTTGCATAAAAAGAAATGGCATGCTACTATCTCTGTAACATTTTCAGGGCCTTAGTTAAAAATACTTCAGATGATGCTCTAGGCAGGAACACAAGCGATGCAGATTTCAGCTCGTTACATGAACAGCAGGGAGAGTTAGAGACCCAGTTTGAATGGGTCCTACCCTGATTTACCCTAGATGATCACGAGAAGGGAAGCATAGACAAAGCAGAATGTTCCAAAATGACGGAAGTTAACAATTTATTAGGTACACACAGTTATTTGGGTACCTTCAGAGGTTGGACATTCACGATTACGTGGGGCAACACGCTGATGTACAGAAATGATCCCTGACACACAGCAACGATCCCTACCTGCTCAGGAACAAACGCCGCCAGCCCCGAGCTGGGCTCCCAGCAGAGTGGCCTTGCCAGCTTTGGACAGTGCCAGGCCCCGACGGCCCAGAGCCACGGGGGCAAGAGGGGAGGAACGAGGATCAGAAGGAATGTTGGTGGGAGGAGGAGGAGAGAAGAGGGGTGGCAAAGGCAGCAGAGGAGCCTTCTCCCTGAAGTGCAGAGCGCTGCACCTTTCCCGGGTGGGAATGAGCGACAGGGAGATGGAAACCACAGGAGTAGGGCAAGCAGGTTGAGAAAGGAGGGAAAGAAAAAGGCGCAGAGCTCCCCCCACAGTCTGCATTTCTCTTTAGGCAAGATTCAAGGTAAATTCAAAGAGAGGGAACCAGCCAGGAGAGCTGTCAAGGACGGGACAGGGGAATTGCGCAGGCAGGAGGAATGCAGCACTGAACAGGGTAAACTACTGCACACATTGGGCGTGTTCATACAGCTGTACCACAGAGAGCTCCATAACATACTGCAGACATACCCGTATGTGTAAATAAATACACACCCGCCGTTTTTTGATTAGTGCCACAAACGTGCAGCCGTTTGCGTAATGTACGCCTTCTCCCTTAGTCCTAGTAATAATCTTGTTTCCATATTTAGAGACGTGACTGGGAAGTCCTACAACATACGATTCTTAAACATCAGTACTATTTCAGAGGGGTTTAAAATAGGGAGCCAATAGCTATACACCTGTACAACAGTAAATTGAAAAGACACTTTCATGGACACATCATTATTCTTTCAATGATGTAGCTTTTGCAAAACTCAATTATTTTTCTTTCTCAAGAAGAAGCAGTAAAATGCTTCTGCTAAGGAAAAAACCCCATGATCTTAAGCCATGTTAAAGAAACTATTTTGATCCTGCCATTTAGACATAGTGTTTGCAGGGTCAACCTCACTCAGAGCGAAGACTGATAAAGGAATTCTTTTTACCCCAACTCTTTAGATACTATCTTCAGAGTCAATTCTATTCAAAGCAATCAATGACAAGACAAGTTGATACTGCTATATATTCTGTAGTCTTCCAAAAAAAAGATTTCCTTAGGAAGTAGCTATTTCCTAAGCTAACATAAACAGATCTGTCTCCTCTTTACACATTAACAATTAATATGGGTCCTGCTTATAGACATCTGTAATGCTTTGGGCTGTATTTATGGTGTGATAACTGTGTCATTTTGAGACACTGCACCCAGATGATAGAAAGACATAGCTGAACTCTTCACTCATGCGCCTATCTAAGGGACAAACTGTTATCTTGTTACACAATACTGCCCCAAGCAATGAAAAGTCTCATAAATCTTTTTCTACCAGAGTTGTCAGCTTCTATTTTTTGCCTGTGGCTGAATGTGATTATAATCTGTTTTCCCCATACAAGAAAACAAAGTGATCTAGAATATAATGACTGGGGAACATTTTGGAGCCCTCCTGAGCTGCAGGATATTTCCAGCTGCTAGCATAGCTGAAAACGGACTTAATAGAGCTAATGATTTCTAATACCACTAACACAAGGCTATTTTCACAGTGGGTAAATAATGATTCTTTTGTTTTGGAAATAGTTAAGGAGTCATGTAGATGTTTGATGAGTACATGATACAGTATAAATGCAGCAATATTTGGGTAACTAATGGTAGATTACACTATAGCTGGAAGATAATATACTTTTTTGTTTCCTTTTAGGAACTTAAAAGTTTATAACCCCGTTAACACCCCTGTGACAGCAAGGAGATTTCACTGTAAACAATTACAAGTAATGTTTTAATCTAAGCATAAAAATGCATCCGTTTGTTTCGGTGCACTGCATCTTTGATTTTATGTTGGTAATTAATATTATGAATCTTTACTAGAAATAAAATAAAAACTAATTGGATAGTAAAAGAAGTTTTCTTGAGGGTTGAATGCAAAAACTGCATCGATGGGGCAAACTTTGCATACTGTAAATGCCTACAGTATTTTACTTCATCATGGCTGTGTTTCCGATGAGGATTAACAACTTTTGCTCAGTTTCCTCCTCTCCTGGTGTGTAAGCTGTCTTCCCCTTTCAAAGGCACGTGTTCCCACCAGGGAGAACTTCACTCTGTAGGCTAGAAGGTTTCTTCCAGTTTTTTGTTTGGATGACATCATATTCAAAAATCTTCCTACAGTAAAAATGTATCTCTCCTCCTTCTCTCCAGAAATTACATACCTCTGTGTGTTGCACATAGGAGTCATCTACTTTTCCTCAGAGACATTTGAACATTACTTCATATAATGCTCACGGTAGCTCTAAGGACTGTTGGGGACTTTCATCCCACTCGGAGCAGATCCCTGCACCCAGCGTATCATGCCACCTTGCTTACCCCTAATTTCTCCCTTCCAGCGTTTCCTGCTCCATGCTTGCGTCTCTTCTTGGAGCCTCCAACCCTCCTGCGGCCAAATCGCTGCTGAGTGGGGATGGGGTCAGGCTTTTTGGAGGGAAACCCTGGCAGCAGCCAGGACCGTCCCATCTCGCAGGTCTGCTGCTCCACAGCGGGGGCACGCCTTGTGGGGCAGGCGGTTTGGGAGGAAGGAGCACCAGTTTGAAAGGAAAATTTACTGTGAAATTCTGCTCTGTTGAAAGTGTGGCCATTAGCAGGTAATTCTACTGCCATTTGAGTTTTTGGAGCTGTATTCTACATCAAATGGGATTCCTTAACTGGGACTGCATTTCAGCATGCTCCGAAACGTTCCTCTGTCACCCAAAATGGGTGGCATCAAGCTGCTTATAAGCCAAATTTCTCAACAAGCAGAAAGAAGATTAATTATATTTCTGATGAAGGAAATAAAGTAAGGATTAAATAAACCAGTTCAAGCTAGACAGAGTTTCTAAACTCAAAATTAAAGAAATAAAAAGACTTGATTATGGCACTAGCAGAGGATAACAAATGGTGTAACTCAACAAAGCAATATCTACCCATTATAAACCTTATAGATTTTACAAAAGTATATGATAACCCCCATTGTGATTCATTTTCACGTATCTTGAAATATTACAGGAAGCAAGCAAAAATAATTAAGTTTACCAATCTGTATTTCATGGTACAGCTTCTACGGTTAAATGAAATGCAAACTTAAGCAAAGAGCCTAATACAGCTGCTGGTGTCAAACTGAGAATGCAATCGCTTCTCTTGTTTGTCACTGCCATTGTTTCATTATGAGAAGAAATTGCAGACTGGAGCAACAGGAATATTTTATGGTCTAAGAGTTAATAGCAGATTTTGTTTGTGCTGGTGATACAGCAGTTCTAAATGACAGGTCAAACACACAAGGAACACCACGAGATTGTTCCACATCACAAATAAATCAGGTTAAATATTATGAAAAACAAATCTAGCAGGAACTCTGGGTTCCAAATCAGGATTTGTGTTAGAAAACCAAGAAATGCAGGGTTCATAAATTCATACACTTGACAGACATGAGCAAGCCAACGAAGGAGCCAATACCACGATCAAGCAACGCGACAGCCACCTTCACTAACTTCAGTGACTTGCTCAAATGTCACTTGCCCCTTCACATACAGCTATGGAAACAGGAAATCCTACACATGCCTAAAACCAAGAAAATTGAGCAAGTTTGAGAACAAGATGGCTAAGCTGCTCAAAGAATGAGAATTAAGAATTGCATAATTAAAATCAGCTATGATATCACAGGCAGGGCTATATTACATGCATTAGCATGTGAAGAATGAAAAAGTGGGAATTTTTGAGATCAAGGAGCTCCTCTTCTCTTTAAATACAGGAGTTGTAACGACAACTAAAATGAGATTTAAACATGCAGATCAGGAATTTATGATAGCAATAAGTGGTTGTTAAAGAAAAGGATAATAGTCGAACAGTGAATTCAAGGTTTTCATTATTGAGAAAATGTTTATAGAATAGAAAAAAGTCAGTAGAGAGTACTTAACAAAGAAGGTCTTGAAAATTAATAAGACATATAGGGTACAAATATTGCTAAGTCTGAAAGTTGTCCTATTTTGTTAAAAATAATTAAAATAAAATACAATATGTAAGGCAGTCCTTCAAAGGGAAGTAAAGCTATGTAACAGGTGGTGGGATAGGAGATGCAATTCACTGTTGACAAATGCAAGAGCAACTTGAAATTCTTCTATTGATTATCAATTATAAACTACCCACGTGAACTCCAGGACAAAAAAGGTGTGGAGGGATGCAGTTCAGTAAACAAACCAACAAAAATAACTGTAATACAGTAGATATTCCAAGATAACATTCTAAATGCATAACAATGGAAGAAAATAAAAATGACAGAGCTGATCCACACTCACTGGGAACAGAATCAACGCGGAACTACCCAGGGCCTCAAAGGCACACCCCGTGCTGGCACCCAGGGGGCTGATATCTAGAGTCACAGTGTCAAATGTGTTCCCAAAATCCCCTAGAGCTGTCTGCATTTGCACCTGTGTGGTAGTGAACACCAGCCCACCACTTCTGCATTGACTATGCCCCCGAAGAGTTTGTGCTCGCCACCTATGTGATATGTATATTGTATCAATTCTGTTACAGAATGAACCAAAAACCACCATGCAGGCAGACACACATTTTTGACGCTCAAGTCTCAGCTGAGTGAAGCCAATATTTAAAAGTCAGTCAGTAATCTCTTCCAGTGAATTCTTATACTAGTGTTTTAGTGAGAGGTGTGCGTATCTGACGGTGGTGGCTGAGAGCAGGCACGTACTGTCGTGTCACCATCAGGTGACAGGCACGGGATCTGACTTGATGAAGTGCTATGCTCTGGACTAATAAAGGAAAGAAACTTACCCAAAGGCTCAGGTAGCCAAAAGGTGGCTTATGGTCGACTCCCTGGACACAGCAGGAAGCCATGAATACAACCATTTGGTTTCAGACCTGACAATCAGGTACGCTGCTATTGCTTAGGTCAGGCATTCTTTCAGCAGTCATGGCCCAGCATTTCTGTTGTGAGATCACCTGCACCGCCAAAACAGATGGAGCAACATACTTCTCTACTGGCGTACAGCAACCAGCTACGCCGGAAACCCAAATACTGGGTTACATAACAGTTATACGCGTTGATCAAGCCCAATGTATTTTATAAGTGTGCAGAGATGTTTAAAACAAGATTGCAGGCACATCTGCTGCGCAGAGATCACATTCCTGGCAGGGTCACACCGAGCTGACTGTCCCTGCAGTTGGTATCTTGGGTGCGGCACCCAGCACCGCTGCGGCTCTTCCAGGGAGGTCAGCGCCCGGGCTGGGGTACTCCAAGCTCTCTCTACGAGTGCCACACATCTGGTAGTTCAGTGTCCCTCTGCTTCACCCCCAAAGATCCCTAACTTGTCAAAGGGACTGACATATCGTAACTGCGAGTGGAGGAGTCCCGTACCCATATTAGAGGCGCAGTTTATAGCTGGACAAAAATTGCATAAATAAAGTTGGAGCTTCCTGTGCCATCCCAATGCTTTGCATTATAGATATTGCTCTTCTGATCAGTGAGTCAAGCCAGTTACTGGTATGTGTTGCTCAAATGAACTGCAGCATCAACAGAGCAAAATAAAAACTACGGTATTGCTTAGGCACAGCCTAAGTATGTGTATTCCTGACACAAATGATACACAATAACGCAGTGTCTTCAATTTTATAACACTTCATAATTCTTCACTAAAAGAGGCAATATTCCTCTGCTCTCATTTTTTGGTAATTTGCAAGACTCGTACTAACCAGTTCAGATGCAACTGCAACACATTTGTTCTTCAGATATTATTAGTTGACACATCTGATTTTCTAACTCCAAGCAATTAGAAGCCCAGTGCAACTGCAAACAAAGCTGCTGGTCAAGCAGACGTTGCGTAGTAAAAACAGAATAAGGCTTTTCTAGATCATAAATTAGCGTTACAGTGCTACAGGCACTGTTTATTCACATCTGATGAGACTGTAAGAGACAGGCATGCTCAGTTTTTATAGGGATGTGGAAAGAAGAAAAAGAATCTCACAATTCATAAAAGCCAGAAATAGCTCATTATTTATTTGGGGTCCATGAATTATCTGCCTGGTACCATCACTGTTAGGCTTGTGCAGGCATACTGATGGGCAGCCTTCACTCCCATCCCACAGAACAGGAGACCCCTGAAAAAAGACAATCTATTTCTTTTTTCCCCCCAAACACCATGTGCTCTCCAAAACTGTAATTATTTTCTTGAAGTAAAAACAACAATCACCGTTATGTGAGAGAAGAAAAAAAAAAAAGAGGGAAACACTGCCACTGGCAAGGACACTGCTGGAGGAAATGCACAAAACATATTCACCTGCTCTGATGTTTCTGAAGTTAAGAGCTTCGAGAGTGGAATGAGATGAGTATTACCTTTGCTTGTCTATATATGTATGTAGATACATATGTATTGCTGCTATTACCAAGTAACCCAATAAATGTTTAGATGTACACTGCCCTTCCTTATGGCATTTGTCCCATCAAATTTCAACACCGAGGTTCCCTCTCCTGAACACGTCCATCAGTGCTGTTTCCTGCCAAGCTGGTGATTTACACATCAGTTGGTATTTATCCCAGGTTATACACAAATGTAAACCAACCTTTTCCTTCCTCACCGTGTTCTGCCGTACAGTGCAGCATGCTTTCCTGCGGCAAAGGCGCTGTGCACCACCACCACAGTCTGTAACAAATGGTGAACTCATGGTGCATGAAGTTTACCCCAAGCAAAACAGACGGGTCACTGAGGCGCTTGAAGGCTGCGTAGTGGGCCACAGGCGTTCGTCTATAGACAAGGAAGAAAGGAACAGGCAGGTGCTCTAGCTATCCCGCTTCTACTTCCCTGCTCACCTCTGATTATTAGGCTCTCATTATCAGCCTTCATACCTAAACTGACCTATTCAGTACAGCGGAACGCTTTTTCCAGGCTATTCTGATGGCTCTCCTTATTCCTTTTTTCCAACAGAGAGATACTCATTACTCTGTACGTAAATCTGACTTATTTCAACCCTTTGCTTACAGCTCCACATCTGTCACTACACACATATTATGCTAGTATTTCTTGCCTACTAAACTAGCTTCCATCACAGCTTTTAACTGAACAGATTTAGGGAAGGAACTGAACGCAAACTGTTAAAATGATTATTAGAAAGCAAAGAATCCACAGGAAGCATAAAAGCTTCCTGCAGCCTCTGGAAATTCAAACAATTCTTGTTTAATTCTTATTTATACCTCAAAGTTTCCAAGCTAGCCGTTTGAGAATATTAAAACAAAAAGTATGACTTACAACCATACCTGTAAAGCAAAATACCACAGACAGCTGTTCAGCACCCTGGACTTTACTCAGCTCCCTGCTAAGAATAAGGAATAATGTCTTTAAACCCTCATTCCCTTCCATTCTGTGACTTCCTTTCTATTGCCACAGTATTCCTCTATGTAAATCGGATTTATTTATTCATAGACACTGGCATACCATTACTTTTGTCAAAACGGGCCTCGCACATACTGTTGTCTCTGCGTCCTTATAAACGAACTGGAAAAGCAATTAAGATTCCCCGGCATTTCGGAGAAGGGAGGGGCAGCCACCGCGCTGTTGCTAACACAATCTCTGTAGGCGTACGCTAGTGCAAAATGACTGCATCTCTGTGTAGAGGGAGATAAGAGAAGTGACACAGATTAAAACAAATTGTTGATCCATACCAGAGAGGAGCTAGGCAAACAATAGCAGTAAAAGCATAAATGTCAATTTGGGATGATAAAGGATACAATCTAAATGTAATATGAGAGGCCTCCAGACAAAAGGAAGAAATAGAAATTACACATTACTGAAGTACCAGATGCAATAAACAAACAAATATGTAAACACACACATGAATATGCATATGGAAAAAATTCAGATCACAGGGTTCATTGCTCAAGAATCTAGATTTCCAATTAAAATACCAAACAATTTCAAAAGAGTTTGACTGCTAGATTTGAAGGAAAAAGTCTTGTTTATACGCTTGGTATTTTTGTTTTAATTTTGAAAAATCCATACGTATCTCAACGTCCCTTCCCCTACCTCCTGCATTTGCATATTGGTAGCACAACTGTCCATAAGACACCAAAACCAATGCCAGGAGATCCTTTCTCACAAGAAGCTGGCTTTTTATCTGCTGAAAAGAGCTGTCAAAAGGTTTCCCTAATTGGTTTCAGAACTTCCTCTCCCCCTTAACATTTTCTAATACCCTACTGCATCTTGGCAGATGAATTAAGGATTCAAAGTTCATTTAAATAATCTCATGCCTAGTCTAGCCTCAATAAAAAAACCCAAATAAATGAATCCAAACTATGACCTAAGAACTAGTCACACAGATCTGTTAAAAGACCTATCCAAAATTCACTTATCGCTGTCCTCCTTGGTAGTAATATCGCCACATTCTAGCTGAATCCATTGGATGATCCACAACCGCATGTTGTCAAATTTAACTTAATACTAAAATGTTCACAAATACAAATCAAATTATAAAAAGCTACACATTAGTAATCCATTTCTAAAGCACAGTACTGCAAGTTTTCCGCGTTGCCACCAAACTGGAGATATCTCATTTATGATTCTGACCTATATTTGGGTTGTCTGCAGACACACATCAACCCATCAAGATCAATTTTCGGATGCGAACACAGATCAACACAGAACCAAATTAACCAAAAAACGTGCATGTACAGACACACACAAACACATTCAGTCAGTGTAATTACACATGATAGCTATAAGAGAATTGTCACTATATTGAGTTGTGCATTTAAATAATCATATATTCCAGATGCCTGCATGCTACAGACTGCACTATCAAACGAGATCAGTGATCATCTTTACAGTTCCCTGTTGACTCAAATCTCTCCTCAGCCTGACATTTCAAACTCTCACCTTCAAACACGAGAGATGAGAGGAGGTGGGAAAAAATGAAAACTCACAGGCAGATGTTTTATTTCTCCGAATCTGAAGCGTAACTTCTATTTGAAATATAGTGTCCAAATATCAGGTGAAAAAAATTTATAATAATATAATATGGCATTTCTGCTGTTGCATTTGAGTCATGCAGAAAGCTCTCTAAAACCAGTGGAAGTTACTGTTTCAAAACTCTACTATTAGGCAATTAGACTGTCTACATCTAACATCTTGCAAGCCAAACTCACTTTTGGTTATTAAAAATTAGCTGTGTTAAGCCCATATTATGAAAGACATAATATTGCTCTTTCAAGTGTTCTTTTTAGAAATGTGGGCTTCTGCTAAATCTGCCTTATAGCATATGGCTTCCATTCACAACTATTCCATATTCTAGTAACGTAAACTTCCTTTTCGTTTACAACCAAACAGCATGGATACTTTGTATTTTCAGTATTTGAATCTTTGCTTGTGTCCTGGAGATACATTAAAAGGAACCCTCAGCATGCAACACAGCTGTTTCAAATACTGCATCTAGTCATTGTTATTCCTAGCAAAATGTACATTTATTTTGTAAACATTCAATTATTTTCTGCATAGTGATTTTAAAATATTAATCTTATTCTTAGAGATGTAAATAAAGATTGAGTTCTGTAGCTGCTTGTATGCCATTTTTCTAAAGATTAATAAAATTGATTCAAGAATTTGAATGAAAAAAGAAATACATAGACTTACATGTCCACATTATTTCTGACAATTCCCAGTTTGTACATACATCCCATGCACTACAAACTCCACCCATTATTAATCTTGTCCTGTACTGCCTACTTGAATACTCTGGTTTTCTTCCTTATAACGCCCCCAAACTGCCTGGTGTGCTGGTTTTGGCACCTGGCCATCATTCTACAAAAACACATTGGCCTAGTCCTGGTTTGGAAAATGCCAGGCAAACGGCTTACCCTTCTTCTGGAAGACAGGCAGAAAAAAACTCTGGTTTGCCTGTATTAAAGACAAAGGTTTTGTTTGAACAGCTACAATACCGGGTGCTCCACATCAGAGATAAGGCATTTGGAAGCGCGGTGACTCTGTATCAGGGAAATGCTTCTTGCCATCCCCGAGTCATGTTCACAACAGCTGTATTGCACTTTGAAAACTCCACATTTTCAGAGACTGTCCGCAGGCAGTTGCCTGCCTGGATCAAAGAAGGGCTTTCCTCTCTCCCCGGCAACTGGGGCTCCTGGCTACTGTACTCAATACATTTATGGCAGACGAGACAACAATACCACACTAACAGTGCATTTTTGGAAGTCTGTCACCACGACGACTAGCAAAGTCATTAGGAACTGGTAGCAGTAGCCTCCTGCTGTCCTGTGCACTGTCTTGACTTACAGTGTCTCTGCTCACATGGACTGGTGATGAAATTAGCAGCACAGCATCTCTGCAGCAGTGGCGGCACAGACCGACCAGGGGAGGCTAACGTTCAGCTACCGCCCGCTCAAGGAGCAGCACTCCCTTCTCTCCAGCCATTGACTGTAGCAGGAGGGGGCATCCGGCGGTGTGGAATCCAGAGAGTGTCATGGTCTTAGACAGGGTGATGCTGGGGTAGAGACATGGCCATCTCATTGAGGGGTGGTATCAGTGCTTCCCACTTCTGTCCTAGTTCCTACTACACGAAGAGATCAGCAGGACCAGGGGTTATGGAGAGGAGAGGAAGAGTTAGAGAGGGGGGTTTTCACTCACAATGAGCTGTTGTCCAAGAAGTCTAATGGCATCATGAGACTTAGCGGTGATGCAAACCTTCTCCTGATGTCAGTGCAGCACAAGACACTGCTGCACTCTGTGCACTCTCCAGAAAATTTCATGCTGGGCAGAGAAGAAGGATCCTGCTGTGCAAGGCAACACAGACATGAGAACCAGACCTGCAGAAGAAGCGGCCAAGGATTGCCAGGCTGCAGGAACAGGACACTGGAACTAGCCTGAACAGGGCCGAGACTTGCTTCTGACTGGTTAGTTAGAAAACAGGATGCCTAGGACTGAGGGCTAGAAAAAACTGAGGAGGGATGAGGAGTTGGGAAATGGAATGCTGTCAGGCAGGGTGATGGAGGCAGCAAGAGAACAATACACTGAGGTACTGGGAGGAACAAGACAGAAGATAGACCTAACAGGGCGGGGAAAGAGAGACATTCCAGTAAAGGAAAGAGGGACTGAAAACTGCTTGAGAAAGGAGGAAAAAACCGTAACAACAACAAAAAAAACCCACCCAAACCCCAAACCAACCAACCAAACCAACCCCTCAAAAAAACCAAACCCCAAAACAAACAAACCAATCCCCTCAAAAAAACCCCAAACCACAAAAGCAAAAAAAAAATCACACAGGGCCAGACAAAGAAAAGAGTAGAAATCAGTTCCTAAGAAACACTGGAAGATGAGCAAGGAAAAAGATAATTAGGACTGGATAGACAAGCAGACTGTGTACTAAATAAATAGGAAAGCTGGAAAAAGACCACCACAAGAATGGGGCACATGCCGGGCTGGCCACAAAGCTGCTGGGGCTGACGGGACCAGAACAGGGCTCCAGCTTTCTGTACACTGCATTAGAGTGTAAAAGGCAGGGCAAAACCAGATTGCATAGGCAGCCCTATTTCTGACAATTTCCTCTACATGCTTCATTTTGAAAATTGAAGCTTACTAACGCTTTAAATTCTGTGTGTTTTAAAATTTTTGGCCCTTTTGATGTAAAATAGAAAATTACTAGCAATAAACAGACGACTCTAGCTTCAGCTGGTGAACCAGATCTGTGGCCGCCACCAAACAACACACATCTATTAATTTATTTGAGGGCTATCCTTATTATTTCTCATTACAATAAAATTAAATGAGCTACGTACATACACTGATGGAAAACAGATTTCACAGTTTCTGTCAGCAGTGCTGTATTTGTTATAAGTTTGAATGTTTATTTGAAGTTTCCTGAGCTGCTTTGTTAGCTTGTGAGTTGATCTCAATTTTATGTTGACACCAAAGCAGAGCAGATTAACTTGGAAACGATGCCCAAAGCTTGAAGTGCTGCTGGATCATTTGTCCTTATTGAACGCAGGCAGATTTCTGCATAATATTACACAGTGCTACTGGTGCCACAGTTTTAAATATTGTTCTTTTCATCACTTTTTGTCAATTATCCTACATTCAGAGGATTTTTAAACTAAATAAATATTCCTGCATGGTGAATGTCAGAATTAGGAGAAAAGTCCTGAAAAGCCAGCTTATAAATGAAATTCTGATTTCAGTAAATTCATTCTTCTCAGATAGCTACATTTCCAGAATAAATTATCATCTCTAATATCATTACCTGAATATAGCAAACCCATATCGAAAAGGGTCTTGGCACTGAATGATGATAGGCATCAGAGGCTCAGTGTTTAATTACTGAACAGAGTTTTCTGCAGAGTTAAGAGCTAGCATCACTCACTTGCTGCTGTTGGCTACGGGGCAGAATCTTACAGTTGTTACGACCTGTCAAGGAGAAGTGATTCATAAACTTTGCTGTGTGCTACTCAAACGCACAGCTGGTGGGAATAAAAACGGACAGCTATTTATGGCAGTAAATCCCACCAGGAAATGTCTGACTTGAAACACACATGACAAATAAGTAGAGAGTCATAAGGAGAAGAGGAATATGCATTCCTACACATTGTGAAGCACAGAACACAGATTAGTTGCTGATATTCCCCTTACATTTGAATGTTTTAGGAGCTAAAAGTAATCTCTGAATCACAAGTGTTACTATGACTAAACTAACTCTCATGTTAATTAAAGGAGGTACCTTCCCTGCTCAACAAACTGAGCCAAGTGAGCTGGGCTTGGCAGCTTATGTTAACGCTTCTCAATGTTAACTAGGCAGCAAACGGACAGAAAAAGGGTGAGATGGAAATAGATTCAGATGTCTAATTTTTGGTTTTCTACAAATAGCAGGGACACACTCTCAGTTTGTCAGGGACCTGAGACAAGTACATCCCCAGTGACGCACTGGCAAAAGGTTTTGTGTGGAACAGCAGGTGTAGGTGACTGATTCACGGATCTAATGTGATTTCCCTCCTCCGGCCCTGCCTCTTCTTTTGGTCCAAACCACTGAGCAAGCTGAAATACAGAGAGTTAAAAATCCACAACCTGCCCCCAATATATCAAGTACAAAATATACATCTGAGCATTTTTTTTCACCTTGTCTAGAAACGCTACCAACGGAGCATACATCAGTGGTGTGAGTGCTTCTGCACTGCATCTATCAGGGCTGATGCTCCCCACCAAAGCAATCTTTTCACAAACAGGAGCTCTTAGCACCACAATTGATACTGTTCACTTTCAAAGACAATTTCAAAAGACAAGAACATGTTTTTATGGGTGAAGGAAAAAAGAAAGAAATCCTTCTTTTTCATATAGGAGCCTAAATGGAGATTAATTCCTGAAAATCTAAAGATTGATTTTGGATATGGACTGCGTATTTAAGTTTGGCTGTCAGAGCTCTGTTCTCCACTCTCATCTGTTTCAATCTAGTGAATGAAATAATGTTTTATATAATAAATAACAGGGGAATTAAGCCAAGGGGTTAACGGTAAGCATTAAATAATGTTTCAATGCAAGTCTTGCAAAACAAATAGCTTAAGGTTGTTTGAAAAAGAACAGATACATTAGATTTGATCTTTAAAAATGGAGCAAAACCCTAAGCTGTTGGAAAACATGATCACTCCTATTTTGCACCTGCTGGCAGAAGGCCCTGTGATTCTGCCATGGCTGCAATAAGGAGTAACTGAACTGTTTACTGATAACTGATAGCTAGAAGAAGGAAGAATAAGAGGAGGTGGGAAGAAAGAAAAAAGAAAACCAGTGCAGGAAAACAAAAAACAGAAGAGATGGAATAAAGTAGAGAGTCCTGTATGGGAGAGTGGACTGGCAAGAGGCATGGCATGTTTCTGGTGTGGGCCAGAGAGCTCAGCAACAAGAATTATAAAGCGAATAAGGAGCAGCACCTCTCAGCACAATAGGACATACTCCACAGGAGATACTGACAGTGGAGCCAAAGCAGAGGTAATCACAAGCTCATCTCTGCACAAATATCTGTAAGAGTGCAGCTTCCCAACTTGCTTTGACAAAGTCCAGACTGCTGCCCAAAGAGGCAGTTTAGTCCCAGCCCTCCCACCCCAGTCTCTCTCCTGTCTGTTGGCAAGTGATAGCACTGCTGTGCTCTGGGTCAAAGCAGCCTGATAATCCAACTGAACACAAGTCTCACTATCCCGACTGGCCTAGCTGTCACTCAGACCACTTCGATGACCCAGCTAACTAGGGAGTTCCTAGAGCTGGCACAAAGGGAGGGAGAGCGGCAGCAACATGAAGCCAACAGCAGGGGAAAACAGGGCTGAGGCACTGTGCTGAAACCGGCACAGCCTTAGGCTGGTGGCAGCCAACAATGGAAATGTACCCCAAGGTATGGATCAGCAACGGGATTCCCTGGCCAACGGCTGATTAACTCTGGATTGCTACCAAACTCCACCCTCCCCCGCACCGTGCCTAATGCTTGTGCAACTGTGGGGGATCCGGTGCCAGGAGCTATCAGATGTGAGCTAAATACTGAGTTTTTCGCCCTGGGCTAATCTTCCCATCATCTCCATAGGTCAGCCCTTTCTTGGGAGTTGTGGTGATGATAAAAGGTAGGGATGGCAACAGGAATGCACAGCCCACGGGCAAGTGTGTGCTGTCAAACCACATCCTGATGCCCTAGGGACGCCAGGGAAATGGAGTAAGGTGTTCTCAGACCACACGGAGGTGTGCTGAAAAATACACAGTGCAAAAGATTCTGTGTAGCTCATTACATGTCCTGTAGTTTCCCTTTGCTCTATCAAGAACTATTAACAGTAGACCTGGGCTTTTAAGTAAATCAGTAACAGAAAAAAATAAATGTTTTTTGCACAGCTCCAGAGAACACTCCAAGTCATCTCATTCATGATTTTAGGAAGAGGAAAGAAGAAAAAAAAATTCTAATAAAAATGACAGTAAATGCATTTAACACATTTGGAAGGATAATAATTTCGTCAGTGGTCTTAGGACTGAAGCACATCTATTTATAAACTCTTTTGACTTAAAGCATTTTTACAAGAGGACAAAAAGTTTGTGGCACAACACTGTATTCAGACACACTGTGTGTGTACACAGAGGGTGTTCTGTAGTTTTACTAATTCCTGAGTTGTTTTGTTAAAATGGGCAATATTTTAATTCTGAGTTAGTATTAGAGAGAATTTCGCTGTGTAGATGAGTCCCTGTTTAATACTGGGATATTGATAATGAAAATCTATGGCATCTGTAAAGTACCTATTTTAGTAGCAAAAGAGTTGGATAATAACGTGTGTTTTTATAAGACACTGAGCTAAGACTGGGATAGCCTTTGGATAGGAACTCTTTGACAGCAGGCTAGAGCACTCTCCTGAAGTATTTGTAACGGCTCTTCCTTCACCAAGCAAGATATGTGGCCAATATTGCCCTGCCCTTTGGCAGGAGACACACGCAGGCTGCACTTACAATACCATGCAGCTGCAAATCACTTTTATGAAAATGAAGCACTTCAGAAACATCAGTGCATTTTAAGAAAAAGGTGTCAGCCTTCTGTAGAAGCGACGTCAGTCAGCTCCTTTCTCAGAGGGACGGGGTGTTCAGCTGTGGCTGCTCACAGCAATCGGCTCAGTCTGAGCCAAGACAGAGCCCACTTTGCTGCCAAGTGAAGGCAATATTTTGCCCTAAGTCTCAGCACTGGTGAATAATCTAAAGAAAAGGCAGATGTAGGCATCGTTCCTGAGACACTCAGAAACGGAGGCCTTTTGGAAAAGCCTGGATCTGAGGTTTGCTGCTTGTCAGCTACACTGATTAACCTGAGTGTATCCTCGTGCTGCGGTCTCCCAGCTCCTGGCCAGGTTAGGGGCATGGGCAGAGCAGGATGCGAGGAAGTGTGCAGAACTACCCTTCGAATCGGGTCTGTGCTTTTGCATGCTGAGGGAAATAGTGTAAGGGTCAGGCTAATGAAATAATCGGGGGATACACCCAATTAAATGAAGGAATAAAGGTGTTCCAGCCCTACCCATTAGAGCTCATGTTCTTTATTTTAGATCATGTAAGCATATTCACGTATATATTACAGTCAAGTACAACAGTTTTTGTTGTCTTTTACTAGAAGTTAAAAATTAGTGTGGCAAAGTTTCCTTAAACACAGTGCTGAGCAGTCTGTAATCTGTTCTCTTTATGTAAGTGCAGTGGATACCAGTGAGAACACAGTATGGTTTCCAGTATTATCTAACAATTTTTCTGTGGGCTGGCCATCAGTTCGTGTGTTACATCACACATTCCTTCGTCTTGCCCGATCCCGGCACCCTGGTTTGACATCTCTGCAGTGCTGTTTCCTAACAGGAAGCATTCTAGTAAAACCTGGTAATGCACAGAATACACATGGCTGTTCAGAAATACCTGCAGATGTTTCAAATGACTGTAGCACTCCGAAACATGATGTACCCGTGGAAGTAACCAGAAAGATCATATCAAGGGATTTCCATGTCCACAGTTTAACAGAACCCCTTGCAGAATAGACATTTATTGCGAATGGGGTTAGGCTGAATAAATTAGTAAGTTTAGCTTTTGAAAGCAAGAACGGGTTCCTATTCTTCCTACCTGCCTTCCCATGGCTGACTGCCACAATGCACAACATAAACATAATTTAGATTTCCATACCTTAACATCTTTCCTCAGTTTTACATTTCCATTACCTCTGCAGAAGCAAGCTCTGTCCTGGGCTTGTACGAAATTGCAATTACTTTTGAGGGAAAAAATTAACCTTTCTTGCAAGTTTCCATACAATCTTAAACTCTCCTAGGAGCAATGCTAGAGCATTTGCTGCTGATAGACAGACGCCGGCTAGATTAACACTCACGGTAGTTAAACTGAAAACAAAATGCTTTCATAAATTACACTTCCAAAAAACTAGCATCAGATGCCATTTTTTTTTCCTCAGATGATTCTAGGGAAAAGTGAATTGCACTAGCCAAAATTTTATGTGATGTATGATAAAAAGTAGCCTCAGTGGGTAACAGTAATTTAAGACCAAGCAAGGTACGTGCTTCTTAAAACCATGTCCGCTAATAATGTGTCAGCAGTGTTCCTCCGGGTACTGCTGTTTGGATCTGGCTTATTCCAAAACATGCTTCAATAATTTTGAAACACAGCAAAACCAGAAAACCATTAGTTTCTACCTGTGAAATGTTACCAAAAAGACCCCAGGAAAAGCTCTGAGATGTTTCTTACTGAAAATTTGATATTATAGAAAATCAGTACTGCTTTTTACAGCTTGGCTCCTATCCCCTGCTCTATGGGCACAGAAACATTTCTAGTACAAAAGTGGTGCGATACACTGGTTTTCTGCATTTCAAACAATAAATTCTAATCATATGGGTGAACTTCCATGCTCTTTGTGAAAGCATGAAGTTGTTCTTGAAAGAAAATAGGTAATTAATATACTGTTTTTTTCAGAACGTAGTTATGATGTGCAATGAATGCTTTGTTTGAAGCCTTTCATACCGACATTTTTGTGCATCTTTTTGCAGAAATTTCTCAACACATAGTGTGATTTGAGCGGTGCAGCATGACTGACTGCTTAAAAAAAAAAGACAAACAAGAAAACCAAACCCGACCGACCCACACCTACACCTCATCCAGTGCTGCCTCCCCGGAAATTATGACAGATTCTGCGAGAAACCTGGGACCTGTGCACATTAGAAATGCTTTCCTGCAGGGTTAGCAGGTGTGGGCTATGTCAAATAAATTTATTGCAGTCTGTGCTAATAACGAAAATTATAGAAAACCTAGATGAAAGTGCTCTGCATCCAGCTAATTTGAAGCTACCTTACGAGACAATAACAAGCTTCTAACAGTTTTTCCCTTTTTTAAAATACACTAATTATGCTTAATGTTCCCTGTCGCATTAGCTTTCATGGTAATTATATTTCAAAACTTTTGCAATTAGGGTACAGTTAATATTGTGGAATATTGCAATTATTTTTCATTGTGACACCTCTATTGAAAACTGGTGGCATAATGATCACATTGTTCAACTAAATCAGAACTGTAGAAATATGGCAAATGAACCAATTATACATTATTATTTCTAATTACAGATAATGCCCTTTTCCTTGCTTTTGTCCAGAAGAATTTCTCAAATACCCAAAGTGTTCCTAATTTAAAAAAGCCCAACAACTAACCGGTTCCCCCACCATCATTTTTTCCATACACATGCTAATGTGTATTTACAGTTCCGTATATGTATACGGCACATTATATAACCCCTGTGAGTATGGACACGCGTCTATGGGTACATCGACATAAAGAGAGATAATTCACAGTCCAGACAGGTTCAGTCAACGCGAGCTATAAATGCAAACACCACTGCGTCGCACTCACTCTGTGTGAGTGTTGTACTCACTGACTGATCCTTGGAGGCAACTCCAAATGTATCACAAATTTTCTTTTCTAATTCTGCCCCATATTGCCCCAAACAGCATTTCTTTATTTCTGCTCAACCTTCCTTTTTATTAAACTCAAGGGCTTTGCCTCTCTCTCCTTAAGCCTCTAGCTCTCCTTTCCATCATTAAACCTAAACACCCCTCCCTGGCACCAAATTTACAGCCCTGATTCTGTGTTCATTGATGCTGAATAAGATCAAGCACGTGACAACAGCAAAAATTTCTAAGAACAAATACATAAAATTGTTAAAACCTGAGGTTCACTCCCAGGTTTTGAAGAGACTGTTTGTAATTAAGCCAGTCTATAATCCAGTAAAACAGAACACTATTACACAAAAGTTTGCTCTAAGAAACAGTGGAGGAGTCAGAAAGGACAAGCTAAAACAAAGCAGCCAGATAGGTAATAGGAGACATTCTAAGAATTTTCAATACTTTAGCAATTCTGAGAGTAATTATCATTTACCAATGTTTACATTCTTCGTATGGAATGTTAATCAAAGCTCGCTTAATTAAGTTTTCATTTAAATTACAATAAACCAGTGATAAATAAATCAACAGTCAAATCACTGACTTCAAACAGAGAAGACCTTTACCAAACCCACCGGCTTGCCAAACCCACCATCTGCACATTTTCCAGCCACCAGCCTAATGAATTTCAAGGTTACATTACCAAGTGTCAGATATCATTTCTAGCCAACATCAGACAATGGAAATAAAACACGTATAAGACGTCATACCATTGCTGGCGTAAAAAAATCTGTAAATAGGTTTACATGACTCCTTATTCCCTCTAGTAAAGAACAACATGAGACCAAAGCAGAACTCCTGCAAAGATTATTTCAGGCAGAAATCTGATGATTGCAAATCTCACCCTATTCAATATTCTGGAGTTAGGGTTTTTTAAGAGTAAAGCCTCTTTTGGTAACCTGAAGAATAGACACATTTTCAAAATGAACTGTATCTCCTCTGACACTCTGAAACTCTAAAAGCTGATTTGAGTGATTAAATGACAGCTGGAAGTCCTGAGAAGTCTGGCAGAGAATGTAATTTTTAAGAATGCCTCAAAGTATTGCCATCACTAATGCCTTAGTCATCACCCACCTTTCTGTAATTTCTTGCCTTGCATTATTAGTTATTTTATGTTTCTGTGGCTCTATTTTGTTGGACACAGTATTTTTCATGCAAGTTTTGTTTCCATTAACTTAGATATACAGTCTCCACCACCTGCTGAGCACTGACAAAATACAGGAGGATAAAGTGAGCAGTTGGGTGTGTCTCCCCCACTCCGGGTACCACCACTTAAGACCCTGTATAAATGGGGAGGAGAGCGTGACTCACAGGGGTTATGTGCACGTATATATGCATGTCCAATGTGAAAATCACCTATAAACTCTATAGGACTCCAGGCTGGATATGGGCAATAACTAAACATGTCTAGCAATAAAAATCTCTCTTAAATACTATCTGCTGAAATATTACTAATAGAAAAAATATTATAATAGCTTTGAAATAGTTTGACAATAGGGTTATAAATAGTGGTTGGTGGTTTAAAAAAACAGAGATTGAATTATTTTCATAATAAAAAAAAATATAGTAGGTAATCAAATATCTTTTTTCCCCTAAGCTAATGGCCACATGTAAGCGCTACCAAGTCCATCACATTTGAGAATAAACTCATCTTCGAAGAATCCTCAAAGATATTCTTAACTGGCAAATCCAGCTGTGAGAAGATCTTAACACAATAACCATTCTACAAGACACTTAAATTCTTTGGTTTTCAATGGAACGATTCTGTCCAATTCTTTCAAAACTTTCTATCACAATAGAGATAAATGTTTGCAGGAAATGATCAACTTAAAAAGTAAGGGCTATAAGATTTTGAAGAATTATGAAATTAAGACAATATTAGTATACCTACTTAACTTCTAGCTCATCCCCTGCGTACGTCATGCCTATTGGGTCGATTTCCTGGAGCAGAGAAGCATGGAAGCATAGGTGTTTATTATCCTGTTCCTCGTAACGGTAATTTTTTCTATAGGACAGTAACATTTGCTTCACTGACAGCTGTCAGAACATTCCATTAGGGTCTCCCGAGGACACAAAACATACCCTTCATCATGTGACATGCTGGGTAATGTAATATTTGAGCATAGTGATGCCCATCCAAAATGTGTGAGTAAATTTCACTTGTGAAATTCCATTATGTTTGTGGAAAAAACTTAGATATTCCAAGTTCAATTAGAAATCCAGCTATTCTGATTGTTTCATTATTCAATTTTTTTTCACATCAGATGTGTGTTATGTTTATAAGTGGATGTGTAATTTTATTTCCTGAAATCTTTAGTATGCAGTTTTAGTCCCACGCAAATTCCTGATGAACTGATTAGCCCGACAATGCCTATGTGAGGCACAACAATTCCTAAAATGACATAGCAGAGCTATATGTCACTCTGAGCCACTGATAATTTAGGTATTGCCAAAGTGAGTACCACTGGCTTTTTTGGAGCTCTTCCAGTACTTAAACAGCAACCTAACTTTATTATCATTAAAAGCAACAGCATTATATTTCTTTTACTTGCCTCATCTTTGTGAAAATTCAACTTTTTATTTTTCCTGGTGATTTAATTTTTATCAGTATCAAATTTCTCATTAAAAGGGTTCAACAGATACATGGAAATGCAGGAACCTGAAGTTTGAATCTAAATTCAAAAATTTCTTCACAATACTGTGTCTATATCTTGACTGACTATATAACGCTTGCAGTGCACCAGCCAATAAACAACTACTATTTTAAGCCTGATTATCTATTATTTTTTAAATCCTGTAAGCCTTTAAGATTTTCAGCTAAAGAACTGTAGCATAAAAGTTTCTGGAAAAATCTTAAGGTTTACATCAAGACACCGTAAAAACTATCCATATTCTGATACGGAACACTTGTAAAAAATGAGTGGGTATAATATCCTTTCTTCAAATGGCTTAGCAATGAAAATTCAGCTGCAGAGCACATTCTTTTGTTGGTTTACATTTTGTTGTTGTGAGAGATCACCACATGAAAAAGTGCTAAAAGTGGCACTAGGCTTTGAGTTAGTGGCTCAAAGATTTAAGAACAAATAAAAGCAGGATAACAGTTTCATTACCTGAATTTTGATGAATAGGGTACAAACAAGGAATTGTTAGAGCCTTTAACAATCATCTAATAATACAGATTAATAAAAAGTGGCTGGGAGAGCAGGAGAAAATACATTAGCTTTAATTTTATGAAGCCTGTTAGAGCAGGCAGATTGGTGCCATGGGTTGTTCCATGTTGGAGCAATTTGGTGTATGTCTGCTCTCAACATTCTCCATTGCTAGGAATTTTCCTTATAGGAATATTAGCGATGTTCACATATTGTTATTATACTATTAAATTAACAATGTCTCATGTCTTCAACATACTACAAAATGCAATTTGAAGGTTCAGAAAGCATTAAATCTTAAGGAAACATATATGTACTTTTACACAGAACTTGACAATTCCTATAGGAACATGGTGGCGCGGTGAGCCAAGAATCCTGCTCTCATGGTTGGGCTGCTTTGGGGAGTACGAACTGCTTCCCACCTGAGATATTTGCTCTGTGTTTGCTTTGCAGTGAGGACTAATGGTGGAAGATACAGAGAGTTTTGGTGCTGGGAAATACATGGCTGTAAAAAAACTGTAGAGAGGAAAGCTCTTGTTTCTGTCTTTGTTTGGTTTTTTTTTTAATTTTAGTTTATTTTTTATTTTTTTGTTAACTTAAACCAAAATCTGAAATTATATAATTTCAATACTGTTTTCTCAAACTTTTAGATAGTTTCTTATAAAACCACTGGAGAGCATTTGCTGGGAATTAGCAATAACTAAACTGCAGAATTTTTGCACAGACTGAAACTTAATGGTGATCTTTCTGTAGGTGCTTTTAATATTTCAGCATGATAGAGCATTAATTCCTGAAAAGAACCAACTACAACGTAGGGGTTTTCGTTAATCAAATCAACCTAACAGATTGGTTATTAAAAGCCAGTTCAACCTTAAGATTCCCAGAAGGATGACAAAGTATTTTATGTATATATTTAAACAACTAGCTAAAAAAATACTAAATAAAAAACCAAACCAAAACCACATGCTTCCTCCCCTCCTCCCAAATCCAAAAAAACTGACCACCCAGGAAGAACAAACATCAAACCTACTATCCAGAAACTGATTTTGGGCCTGAAAGACCCCTTAGGAATTTGCAAAATCCAATTGTAACTGCCTATCCCATCAAGAAAATACTGTTCTATACAGCAGTCTATACTACCCTATGAAGAAACCACTGAATGCAAGGCTGCTGAAGCAGCAGGATCCACCAGTGCTAATTCCCTCAAAGAAATTTAAATGTTAAATATTAAGGAGTTGCTATCATCTGTACTAAACCTGACTGAACAGTTTAACTTCCGTGTTACCCAGCTGAGTCAGCTGCGCTGTTGAGGTTCGGGGTCTCAATGAGCAATTGCTGTAGCTCCCCAGAATAAAACTACCGTGATAAAGAGCAGTGAAACAGTACCAGTTGCTTTGTGACAGCAGGATATTAAATGGAAATTGTTCCAAAAAAAAAGAAAATGAAACAGGGCACTCTAACGCATTTGCGTTCCTGGCATGATCTCAGAGGAACTGAAGAATGAAGAATGTGGAACCTTTCCAGCTGTCAACAATCAAAAAGAAAAGAAAGAAAAAGAAAGGTATTTAGAAGAACTGGTGTGTGGTTGGAAATAGAAGTGAAGAAGTAAGTTTTGTAGCCACCTACATACTCTGGATGATGATTTCTAGTGATTTGTTTTATGTACCGTTTTTCTGTAAATGATTTGGAAGAAACGGCTGTGCTACCTGTGGAGATGGACTGGGCTTTAGTTGCTGACAGGAGGCTTTTAAAAGTTTGGTTTCCAGCCAGCCTCTTGCGTCCTTTCCTCAGAGTAGTTTTATAAGTACAGTCCCTCGCCAGCTTTCCTGCACTACAGAACCACCAGTCCTCAGTCTGTTCATGCACCTCGATCTCCATCATCTCCTCGTGCTTTCAAGTCACAGGCTCAAATTGAAAACTCAGCCTTGGAAATTCCTCCTTTCTCTCCAGGAAGTCTGGTTTTCTACGTGCCCTCTTCTCCAGCTGCATAGAGTACCCAGAAGTGTATCTGACTGGCCTGACCATGTCTACTAAGTTAATGGATTTTAGAATAAGTAGCTATTCTTTAACCTGTTTCTGCCTAGTGCCTGCCTCACACAACAAGGACACAAACTATTCCTAAATATCTCATTAAATTTTGCTATATTTTTAGCTGAAAAATATAGGGGAGGAAGGGAGAACAGATTTGGAAAATGCCAGACATCTAATTAAAACAATCATTATTTCATTTTTGAAATGCTGGATCATTTCATTTGGAAGATTTTTAAGCAAATATTTTCACCTTCCATTTTAAGGATTTGTTTCTGATGCTTTTATTTTAAACCACACTGAAAGTCAGACAAAAAGACTGTAACTTAAAATGAAAAAAAAAAACCAAACCACCCCACATTTTACTTTAGATTGAAGTAATTTATATTGCTGGTCTTAACTAAATTTGGAAATCAAAAAAGTCCAAATTTCTTCTTTCATTCCACATAAACTTTACCAATTGCCTTTGTTTGTTTGTTTTGCCACCACATTAGTCCCTTTTGCCTTTGTAGCAAGTTTTCAGCTACACTGGAAATGAAGGTGCCAGGAGGTGACAAAACTCTGTATCGCAGGGTCTAAGGATTTATAGGCACTCCCAAACCATCCCAGTCCCAATCCTCATTCTCGTCGGTTGAAACAAGATTTCAAAGCCATCACTTACCACTCGAGCTCTGACTCCCCAAACTCCCTTCTCTTGACTTTGTAAAACATGTTTTCATGATTTCACTATTTCGCATCTTTTAATATTTGCTAGTCCCTATAATTGACAGATTTGTGTCAAGTGAAAAAAATAAACCACCTTTTCATGGGAACAAATAACAACAAACATGCTCAAACACTGTGTTTTGTTAGGCAGAACATTTCACACTTTATTACAGTGTGTATTAACTGAGAAGTTAGCTGGGTGTTTGGTGTGCAAAATTCCCACTGATTCTAGTAGAAAAGGTGATTTGTAAAACCCAAAATAATTCCCGTGGCCTGTATTTTAAAAATTTAATTAATTGACTGAGTAATCTTAAATGCAGATTTCTGAGTTCTCCCCAGATCATGTGAATTAGCAGTTGGGACTTCCCATTTTACAATATAGTGTCCCCCAGGTTTAGAGATTCAAGACCAAGAAGGATGTTTCAAAATAAATGGTCATAGATCATTTTTTATGGAGTACCGAGACAATACTGAACTTTCCTGCTGTTTTTATGAATGGAAGTTTTGGGGCATGGTAGTTCACAGTAAGCCAGTGACTCCTTGGCAGATTTTGAAAGTTCTAGCAGCAGAGAAAGACTCCCTAGCTTCTAGGGTTTAGGAACGTACAGGCCTCTATACCCACATAATGTTTTTTATCTCTTATAAAAGGTCATCTCATTTTCCACACTTTTCTAGTTATTGCTCCTAAATTTACAGAGCATCAAGGACAAGGAACCTTCTCAAAACAATACAGCTTCCATACTAAATTGCCCAATCTCTTTCCTTTCGAATGACTAGGGTTTTCAGATCCCAGATTATGGAAGATAAGTACCAGCTATCACTATTATCATAAAGATGTTGGTATGCTTCTGCTTTTAAGTACACATTTATTTATTTATTTATTTCGCAATTCATTAGACCTGGCTTGAGTAAAAGGAGTGGAAAGCTCAATTACTGAAAGTCACACTGTTACAGCCCTATGATATCCAACACAAATGCATTAAATGGAAAGAAACTATTGTAAAGGAACAACATGTAAGGCAATACCTTGGTGGGGTGAAGCAGGGACTGGAGGAGAGATGAATGACAAAGAGCACCCTGTGTAGATGGAAAAGGTCACGGCAATAAAAGCAACCTAGGGAGCTGGGAGCAAGTGCAGCATTGCTACAGGCTGGAAGAAAACACAGAACCCAAACAAATGGAACAGAGTGAGAGATGCGATTTCATTCACGTGTGAATGCCACAGATTGAGCCGTAGAAACATTTGGGGAGCCAACAAAATGGAACAGGTTTCCCTCTATTCCATGATGTCAAGATATCTGAAAAATGAAACATTTTCTCAGCCTTTTATAAATTCAGACTTTTATAAGCATTCAAAGTCTTCAGCTTTTCTGTGTAAGAATCTGGCAGAAAAATAAATTACATATATTTGTAATGCAATAAAGAAGGCAACACTGTTTGATTGATTAGCTTATGTGAGAAAAATAGCCCCTCCCTGTATTTTAATATGTAATTATTACAAACAATATAGAAAACACAAACAACAAAGAAACTGCTCAGTTCAAGACTTGCACCCAAAACTCCTTCAGTTCCTAAATCTTTAGAGTGACGTAGGCCAGGTATCCACAGGCAATACCAGGACAGACATGAAGCAAGTGCATCCCCACAGACAGAACCAAGCTGGAACGCCGTGCTCAGGCCTGAATGCAAACCTCTGAGCATTTACTCAGTCTCCCAACACAAACCCCACGGTGTGCAGCTCCACCACGCTCTCTCTACAGAGAACATTTGTAAATCTGCATCAAAATAAAGCAGCTGTTTAAGGGAGGAACCACATACTTCCATGACATTTCCACTGTAACAGCGGCTGCACAAGGATCTGCTGAAGCTGAAATTGTAAGAAAGACAAAATCCTGGTCTACAGAAGCGTGCATCAGCAAAAGCCAGCAGAAGATGCGGTGATGCAAGCAAAGGAGTCCTCTTTACAATACGGCTTAATCCATTTGCGGAATTGGATTAGGAAGTAACAGCAGAGCATATTCTACTCGTGTGAGCTGTATTTTCAGTGGAGGGTTTCATCAATAAAGCTTTATGTGGAAACTCTTTTAGTGTACACGCTCCCAGAGGGCAACAGGCCTGTTACAGGTAAACAGGAAAGGGAAAATATTCAGAGTAAAATGACAGAGTTCAGAATTTGTTCTGTTTGCACTGAAGGGATCTAAGAGACCTGCATGGGAGAACTGTCAGGCAGAGCGTCAGGCATGAATGGGAAAAAAACAACCAACGGTGAGCATAATTAACATCCATTGAGCAGTTCCTCCAGCGATGTGGTGAGTTCTCCACCTCTTGTAGTTTTTAGAATAAGACTGAATATCATCTAACGGAAAAAAAGTCCTAACTTACATTGATTTAATCATGCATTTTATGAAGATAAACTCAGTTTCTAAAGATGTTAACATGATCCATAGATGACACATATTTACTGATTTGCCTGATAAGATGCTAATATTTATAAGCATATTAGAAATAGATATAACTGTAAATCTGTTGAAGTAATTCTATAACCAGGAATAATAATTAAGTACTAGATAAACTAACAATTTATCATTTCAATAAAGCAGAAGTGTATGACTTTGTCTTATCAACATAAGAACGGTGACTCAGATGAAAAGTGTCTCCTTGCCTTTGTTCGTTACAGCACTTATTTGGATTTCTCGGGAGAAAGAATGAAGTGATTAAACTTTTTGTTATTACAAAACCAAACAAGCAGACACCCCGCAGAACTTCCCATGTACAGATACTGCAAAGTACTCTGGAAAATTAAACCAGAACGTAAACCTTAGGTTCTTGATTTTATAATCTGTGAAGCACACATGGCTTACACGTGCTTGATTCTTCACTTTGGATCAGCTACCAAACTGTGCGGTGACAGTTAAAAACATGACATGTTTTCTAAACGTTGCTTTTCCATATACAAAGCTGCAGAATCCACTAAGGAAGTTTTTAGGACTACATCATTGCCAGTGGAAAAGGAGATGTGGTTCAGAAGATTCAAAACTCGGTATCAAAAGAAAAAACTATTACGAAGCCTGAGAAATTCTTTCCCACCCAGCACAATTTACAGCAGAGACCACTAGCAAGAACAGTTTTCGGGTCTTCTACTCACAAATGACATGACACACAAACAGCATCTGGACTCAGCATAAGGAAAAAAAAAAGATGGAAAAGCTTTACTCTGCTTCTAATTGTATTATCCCCAGTGTCTTCCAGTTTCCAAACAAGGTGCCATGCCTAGGCACCCGGCCTCTCGGCACAACAGCATGGAGCAACACTACCTAGTCATTACGTTTCAAATGCATGATATTTATTGGTGACCTCAAACCAGCTGCTTTTGGGACGACAAAATAACGATCAGCAACGAGAGAAAACCAAGGCCTGACCGCCTGTAGTAACTAAGTTGTTTCCCGTCCCTCATGGTAGATATCAGAAAACAGCAGAGTAACATGCTGGAGAAAAGGAACCGTGGGAAGTTCGTACCGCAGCTGCTTCACTGCGCTGCTTTTCTAGCTACAGAGGCTGCCAGTTTAACACATTTACAAGTCTTAAACTAAACTGATGCAAAAGCAGCTAAGAAAAATCTCTGCAGCTCTCAAAACCACGGTGAGCTTAAGAAAAATACAGAAAGAACAGAATTAGAATCTGTTCTCAATTCTACAGCTTTTTGTAACACATTATCATTTTTATTGCCATAGAACCTTCTGTTTGAGATGTTTGTCTGTTACAATTACTCATAAATTAATAAATACAATGTTTCTGTAATATCTTGATATCTAGAATCATGTCTCCTGGCTGAAATTCAGGCATCTGCTGGCATTGTCAACATATGCTACACAGATTAGCAGCAGCAATAATATCAGTAATAGCTACATGGAGCAAATACTTAAGAAAAAGGACACCCTTCAGTTGCAACGGAAAACATAGTTCACGCTGGTCCATCCACTTCAACCCAAAGCTCTAAAATTAGACCCAGTGCTCAAGAGATGCAACAGAATTAGAATGTGACTGGCCATTAAGGATTTAGAGAATTTAAGTAGTAAATACAAATCGGAAAAAACCCAAGCTATTTAAAGACCTTGCTGCTAAACAGAGACACTGTTTAAAACAACATGCAAGGAAGGAGACTGCTGCTTAAAACCTCAGAACTAGGAGACAGTTTTCATTGCATAAACACTAGAAACGAACAGATTTCAGCTGCTATTCAATCTTATCCACTATAACAGAGGAATCTTTTTTGGACATTGTCCACTGCTGAAGAGAAGCCTTTGAGAAATACGGGGTAGTTTATGCTCTTCAGCAATATTACGCATTAAAGGATCAAATTTTTCAAATTAGCATTGCTTTATTCTACTTTTGGGGCAGTGCAAAACAGCCATGAGGGCTAAGGTAGGAAAAAGAGTATAGCGCTGAAATTCTCAATAAAATAATAACAATGGACCTGGAAACAAACTCACATAATTTCCTCTTAATTTCACAACAGAAATTAAAGTGAAAATCTGCAACTCTTGTTTTGCACTGTTATAAAAACCATTTTTAAAAATGGCTTATGGTATTCCAAATGAAAAAAGAAAAAAAACCCCCAAAACACAAGACCAAAGCAAACAAAAAAATTTCTGCAAAGTTAAAAATAAACATTGATCAAGCATCCTATGCTTATCTTCTGTGCAAGTATGGGGGCAACATCTCTCCCAGCTTCAATGACAGTATATGAGCAAAACATGTTTGATGACACCATACTGTGCGGATCAGGAAAGAATGCCGGTGGACTTGAAGTCACCACAAGAAAGTTGCTTTGAATCTGAGCAGAATTAAATCTCACCATTTTAACAGTCAACACTGGGAAACTGAAAAACCTCTGAAAGCATGGAATGGGGTGATCTGTACCTTCTGCTGGGGCTGCATAAGGAGCTACCACAAACCTACTCACTAAGTTCCGGCCAGCCTTGTGCCATATAAAGAACCTGCAGGTCTTCCGCACCTCTAAAACGTGCTAACTGCTGACACTGTCACAGTGGATGTTACTGAGCACTTCCAAGGATGCAGAATTTACATCCTGGGCAAACTGTTTCAATGCTTGATCTCCCTTCATGGCACAAAAACCTTTCTTCTCATGTTAACACTGAATTTTCTGTATTTTACTTTGAGCTGATGGCCTCTTGTTCTGTCAGTGGACATGACTCAGAAGAGCCTGTCTCTCTGGCTACAACTCTTCCCCTTCGGAATAAGATCCCCCTGAGCCTTTACTTCTCCAGCTGAGCAGTCCCAGCTCCCTCCAGCCTCCCCCAGTTTATTAGCTGCTCCAGTCCCCTGGTTACTTTAGTGGCCCTTTGCTGGCTATGCTCCAGTAAGTCCATGTCTCTTGTACTGGACCCAGCCCTCCAAACCTGTCTCACTGGTGCTGAGCAGAGGAAGAGCATCACCTCCCTTGACCCTGAGGGCAGTGCCTGCCTAATGTCGGGGTGCTGCTGGCTGTCTTTGCCCCGGGGCACATTGCTGGCTCACGGTCCGTCTCTGGTCCCCCTGCATCCCCGTTGCATTTCTGCAGAGCTGCTTCCCAGCTGGTCAGGCCAGCACAAACTGGTACAGCAGGTGACTCCTTCCCACGCGCAGGCCTTTGCATTTCCCTTTGTTGAACTCCATGAGATTCCTGTCAGAATATTTAATGCTCAGTACTGAGCCTGGATAATTGTGGAATAGTTCCTCCAGCAATCCAGCAACTGGATATCATGCTGGGACAGCTATGCATGCCTAGGTTTCTTATCTACAGTTTAAACCCTTGTTGTTCTGGCAATAAGATGAAGGTGCTACCTACCGAGATACCCAGATTCTCTCACTTAGCCTCCTAAGTAAGCCAAAGTCAATCCTTTATGAGGGGGGAAAAGAAAAAGAGCTATAGATTCTACATTTTTGTTGTTTCTATTTTATTTTCTGTCATGTAAGTTGGCAGATACAGAAACTACTTTATCCATTCATTAGGTGATACTTCATCATCCAGGAGATGTAATTATTTTTCTATAGGATTCATTTATTTCTTAAAAGATGACTAATTTCTGTATGGGTTTGCATTATACACTAGAAACTGGAAATATCTGTTCATTCAATGCCAGATTGCAGAGGGTTATAAAACATACACTTCCAAGCACTCCCAGCAGAGGATCTCAAATAGGACCTCCAGCCAGCCACAGTGGGGTAAGTCCTGGCTTCCCTCAGAAAAAAATAAAGAATTTTACATACTGGATTAAAGTGCAAGGAGGTAGCAGTAATTATACATTAATGATTATGAAATCCTACAGACAGGTGATATCTGTAGAATGGAGGAGATCTTTCTAGATACTCAGACAGAATATAACGAATGCTGATACTTTACATAATACATGAACACAAACCAGGGTCAGAAGCATAAAAAGTCCTATTATTTACTTCAACTACAACTCACAGACAACACTAAACAACAACAATTATTTCACTCAAGCCAACCTATTTCTCTATTCCTCTCTCCTCGCTGCCAATAGCTGCTTGTGAAAAAAAAAATCAAAGCAAACCCTGGCTTCAAAAGCAGCGTCCAAACCACTCTGTGGGCAAGTATCGCTATGCTGAGCCAACTGCTTTGTAGTATTTATTGTCTCTGAGCCAAAAAGACATGTTAACACCGAAAAACTGGGCATTATCCCCCTTCCAGTTAAACCTCAGTAACTTATTGGAAATCATGACAATAACTATTACACAGTTTAGAATTTTCCACAAATCAAAATCCTCTGAAAATCATTCTGCATCTACTTTCTCATTGCTAGAATGGTTGAAGACGATGAAAGTGTCCAATTATGGATCCATTATATCAAAAACTACTGTGCAAGTAGGTATATACTAGGTGTTTTGCTCAGGTTAAAAAATAAACAAACAGGGATTTTTTTTGTTGGGATTCCAAAATTTGGTTTAATAGGAATAAATCCTCTATAAAAAGGTAAAAGCAAAGGTGCTGGTAACAAAAAACCCCTTTTTTCTATCTAAGACTGAAAACCAGCCTGTTAAATTGTATTATGACTGAAGCCATTAAAATGGCATTCCAACAAGATGAGTCACTTTTTATTTTATGTATTTTCATCCTGGTAATATATACAGGAAAAAGAATTTAACCTATTTCTACCCCTAGCTGTAAGAAACCATTCTAGAAAACGGTGTGACAGGAACTGACCTTCTTTCTAAAGGGGAAAAAAAAAAAAACCCCAAACCCTAAATTCTCATGGATAAAAGGTCACATTTCCTTCTATAATATTTGTGTTTTTCAACATACTATCAGCAGGTGCACCAGATTTCAAAAACCTCTTGTCCTTCATCACATATAATTGTACTGCATATTATATTAAGAAATACAAGCAGGGGGATGTAAGTGATGGGAGTTCAATTAAAACCAGCATAATATCTGTTGCATAGAAAATGATTCTGCAACTGAAATCAGGTTCTAATGAAAGAAAAAAGGAATACATTTTCAGATATTTTTAATTACATAGAATTGCCTCAAACGTGATTTTTAATAATATATTCCATTAGGTTAACATCATATTTAAAGAAAGTGCATTTTCTGATTTCATTTTAAGTCTGATTTTGAGCAATTATTGTGTCATTGTTCTGCAGTAGAAAGGTTGAATTCATTTACTGTGTGGTTATGCTAGTTATGATTGATGTCGCTTCTCCAAATGATAAACCAATCACCCCGATGATGTAATGTCATTTTAAGAGTGCTATAATCACATTTCTCTCAAACTGGAAGCTCAGATGAGTTCTAACAAAGATTTATTGTAGATTAAAGGCCTTCATAATATCAACAATAGATTGCTCATTTGATGGAAGATTTGATTAGGTAATTTTTTTAGGCAAATGAGTTTTCCAGATATATCAAGAATGGCTATTGTGAAGGGCACAGGGCAGTATGTGTGGATGACTATCACCTCATACCCAAGAAGACTCGTCTTAAGCTTGTTGAGTAGCTGTCCTGTAATTGTAGAGGCTGAAGCAAGCATAAGTGTAGAATCAGACAAACAAGAGGACACTTATTAAATAATGCAATCAGTAAGAGACTTCTGCAAATATTTCCTCTTCAGCACTTACTTTGAAAACTGTGATAGAAGTGTTTAAAAAAACACTGAGAAAGTGTTAGCAAATATTTATTAATGACCAAAGATTATCTGGAATCTAAGCACCTTCAAATCTTCCTTTTTAACCCAAGCCCAAATTTAAACAAAATATTTAAATTTATTCCCCCCCCCCCATATGTCTGCATCTATGTTGCTAAGTTTCCTTAGGAACTAAAATAGATGAGCCACAAAAAAGGTGAGCTTTTCCAGTTTAAAGATTTATGTCATTATCTGTGATATTTTCTTAAAAAATCTCTAAGGGAAACATTGTGAGAACTACAGAAAAAAAAAAATGAGATCACTAAAAAAATGCTTATTAGTTTCCAGAGGATGTATCCAGTCCAGAAGAGCTCATGCTATAGAATACTCGAAGTGGTGAGCAAACAATTATGCATGTGTCAGTGGTCCAAAAAAAAAAAAAAAAAAAGCAGCTACTTCTTATACCCTGAAAATTAAAAGTTGTTACATATTATATGGACATTTATTGAAGACAGAAATGTAGTATTTGGGGGAAAAATGGTAAAACATAGAATGAACAAATCAGCCATTCATAAACAAATCAAGGCATATCTGAGCATGCCAAAAAGGTTCCTTGGGTCAGTCCACAGTAACTAGTGTGAAATATACGGCTTTTTAGTATGTAAAGGAACAACGGCTATTATTTAAAATAAAACGTGAAGAGCTCTTCCATCAAATGTTCAGATGTTGTTTTACTGCAGCTTTCTTCACTTGGCTTCCTAAGCAAAGCCATGCCAGCTCACCCCGTCTCCAACAGTGGCTAAAAATACCAAGTACCGAGTATTCAAGTATCCTCCAAGTTTCTTTTTTTGGATCACATTCCCTGACCTTGATTTTCTTCTACTTAGCAACCCTCATTGCATCTCTCTTCCCTTTACTTCTCCCATTCTCTTTTAAACACTTGTAAACTATTTGATCTAACACATCCTTTAGACAAGTTCTCTCTTTTGTTCTTTAATCCTTTCTCCAGCTGGGATGAAGCATGCATGCCCCCAACAACTCGCTCCTGATTGGTAATGGTCCATCACTAACCGGTGAAGCAGAGCTCCTTTTTCCATGAATATCACTTTGCATTTCTCTGCCCAAAATTTCCTCTGCCATTCTACTGCCCTGTTACTCAGTCTCACAAGGTCCCTTTATGATTCTTCACCGTCCTTAGCACCCCGCTGTCAGGTACCTTTCTTACCCCACGCCCCACCATCTTCTCCAAGTATCTTCATGTCCCAAGAAGATTAATTGGGGAGCTCTAACTTCTGCTTACTATCTTTGAAATAATTACTTAACCGTGCAGGGACCTTCTCTCTTCCTCTATGTTAGTTTAGTTTCCTTAAAGGACCTTACTGACAGATTTTGCCGAGACCCTTTGAAAATACAAAGGCCCTTCATCAGCTAGATCACCCTTATTCAGAAACGGCTAATCCCTTCGAAGAACTCTCAAATGTTTCTAAGGCAGGACTACGCTTTACAGAAGTTATACTGACCCAAATATAGATCATATCCACTTTCCCCAATTCCACTTTTATAAGATTTTGAGGTCTGCAGCTCCCCAGATTCTTCTGAACCTCTTAAAAATCCCCCCTCAAACCTCAAGGAGCAAGGAAGCACGCTCAACCTCTGAAATATAATTTCTTTGTGCAATTACACTTTAGCGTATCTGAATGGGTCATAGGGTTATAGGATAATTCAGGCTGGATAGAACCCCAGGAGGCACCTAGTCCATCCTCCTGCCCAGCAAGGGCAGCTCTGAGGTCAGACCAAGCAGCACAGGATTTTAACCAACCTGTTTTCGAAAACCTCCAAGGACAAGGGCTGCTCAGTCTCTCTGGACAACCTGTTCCAATCCAAACTTGGCAACAACTTTGACTTGCTATCCACTCTGAATCTTCTGTTTCAGCTTCTGCTGACTGTCTCATCCTCCCACCAGGCACCACCAGCCAGTGCTTAACGGGCATCGTTCAAGTGTACTTTATGCACCCACACAGGCTGAGTTCCACCCCACATACAGTCTCTGATACTGTTTGGGTCTGTATTGTTACAGGCAAGAGCAACCTTCAGCAGCCCAGAAACTGCACACAAGGTATAAACTTACAGCATTTGCTTGAACGGACAGGAGATGCCCAACAGAGGTCTAGGTACCAAAAAAAAAAAAAAGGCAAAAAATAAGGAGCTATATTAGTCATCTTTTGTTTTGCCTGTATTTCTAAAAACAGATTGCATCTTCATTCCTCAATTTTTGGCTGTCAAAATGAAAAGTCAGCATCTGTTAATAAAAAAAAAGAAGGGGAAAGAAAGAAAACCCTAACTGCTCCAGACTATATGACTGATAGCAGAGCTGCAAATGCTTTAAAACAGTGGCCTGAAAGACAAGAATTAATTTGCTGAAAAACAGCAGTATGTTAGTTAAATGTGACATTGGGAGTACAGAATCAGACAGATTCTGAAACAAGAACAGACACAGAATGGCAGAAGCGACACGCGTTTTTAGATACAGAAGCTCATCACCTACTCTAGATAGCGGACTAGCGCATGCAGAACAAAGAACCACTGAGTTCTTTTACAAGATGCATCAAGGCGCAGGAAACCTACTTCAAATAATAAACCCCTCTGATGACAAGAATTCTATAATATTTTTTACATCACTTAAAACACTTCCAAACCGAAAAAGCTCTGTATAGTAAAATGAGGGAAAAACATTTATGATGTATGGTGTTTCCAGAAAAGTTTCTGTGAAATAAAGCAGTAAGATTCTTGTTTGTCTCATTTCCATAGATGCTCTTAATTCTGTGGCGATGTAAGAACACATTTGCAAAAAAAAAAAATGCATAAAACTGGCACAAACATGTCACAAACAAACTCCATATGTTTGCAATTTTCTTACCACTGCTGGAAGCCTGCTGCGGCCCTGAACACGCTCTTAGCAGATATGAATTAGGAGAGAACTCCTCATCAGGATTGGTGTCCATGATTTGATGGGACGTATTGCTGTCTAGCAATGGCATCTGGCAGCTAACTGGTGGAGGATTATGAGAACTGGGCAGCTGAGCAGATGGGAGAAGGCTAGACGAGGATGTAGGTGGAATGGGACGACCTGGGAAAGAGGACACAGGGATCAAAGATCAGCAATGAATGTAATGATAAAAACAACACCAGCCAAGTAATTGCACTGTAACTGTCCGTCGTTACATATGATTACTGCTGCGCAGAGCCACAGAATCTCTCCACTGGTACAAACCTGTCCCTTTGTATCACATTCAAGGCATTGTGAGCAGCGATGTTGTGAATTCGTTCCAAAAAAAATCTCTGCGCAGCATCAGCTTGTAACTCATCAGGCGGGCAGACGCTGGGCGGAGGAGAGCAACGGCACACCCCTGGGTGGGAAGCGCTGCGGTCCACGTGGGCACCGACACGCAGCAGCCACACCAAGCTGCAGCCGCAGATGCTGCCGATTGTGCCATAACACTTTTTCACAGGAATTGTTTCTTTGGCTAAACAAGACCACTGAGGAAGGGGATTAGAACGAGTTGATTCCCAGAATTACAACACAAGCCTGCAATTAACTCTTAAAATAAAAGTGGTGGTCAGTTGTTTTTTGTTGTTGTTTTTTTTTTTTTTAACCAGGGATATTGCTCCAGTACAGGAATTAGAGGCATGTAACAAGAACCATATGGCCACCTCCGTAAGGTTCTTCCTGTATTGTTGTAGATCTTGCCAGAACTGACCGATGGATCTGACAGGAAGCATAGGGGACAGTCAGACTCTCCATTTGTAGAGGTGGGCTAAGCTGGAATAAGAGTTGGAAAATCTAATCTTTCTTGTCCTTCCACTTTCATTTCTTCCTGCACTGGTGCTGTAGGGGCAGAATTTCCTGCCTAGCTCACCAGAGAGATCAATTTCAACTCTGAAACTCGATCCTTAACGTGTAAAAATGTATTTTTGGTCAACTAAAGCAGTGGCATCAACAAATCAACAAAAAAATGCTCATACTTATTTATTATTTGCTTTTGCGAACTCTCATAACTTTACATCAACCCATTCCATCAAATGCACACAGGTGAAGACATCCTTGGGGTTTTTTTCCGCATTGTCTATTAGAATGCAACCAGTTAAAGGGATGAGAGGAAGAGGAGAAACACACATTCTGATCTCTGCAAGTTTATCTAGTGCACTGGAGAAATTGTTCATGAATAATTTATACATAGGAAAATATGACCTCTGTGATACTGCCAAAGTCTGTGAGGCAAAGAGAGATCTGTTGTATGCTGGCTAGAAATGTGAAAATGCAGGAAAAATACATAAAATGGCCCATCCTTCTTTACATCATTCTTAAAGAAGTAGCAGAGAAAATACACACTGACTTTCTCATTAGTTACATACTCATTTTTACAAACAAGAACCCCTCACTTTATATGAATTAGACAGACTAAGGTTTATAGCATTCAGTAATCTTCTAGAGCCACACATCGAATTCCAAAGGAGGAGGGAAAAAAAAAAAAAAGAAAAATCAAGAAAATAAAAACATTCTGGCCATCCGATATAAATTATATTTGGGGAGCAGCCATCAACCAAAGGTACCCATTGATACTGCACTGATACTGCATGGTAAGAGCAAATAGCATGAACTACTTTCCTACCTTCAGAAAGTTTGAAATAACTGGTGTGCTGGTTTGTGCTGGGAGAGAGTCAATTTTCTTCACAGTAGCTGGTACGGGGCTGTGTTTTGGATGTGTGCTGTGAACAGTGTTGGTAACACAGGGATGTTTTAGCTGTGGCTGAGCAGTGCTGACACAGAGGCCAGGGCCTTTCGCGTCCTCACCCCACCCCACCAGAGAGGAGGCTGGGTGTGCACAAGGAGTTGGGAGGGGACACAGCCGGGACAGCTGACCCCCACTGACTGAAGGGACATTCCAGACC
>NW_010268958.1:103478-125823 GCF_000690775.1 Eurypyga helias
CCGCCTGCCTGCCCATGGGAAGTGGGGAATGAACTTCTTGTTTTGCTTTGCTTATGTGTAGGGCTTTTGCTCTGCCTATTAACCTGTCTTTATGTCAGCCCACAAGTTTTCTCATTTTTACCTTTCTGGTTCTCTCCCCCATTCCACTGCAGGCAAGGGGAGTGGGGGCTGTGTGGGGCTCAGCTGCTGGCTGGGGTTAAGCCACCACACCTGAAGACAGGCACTGGCTATTATGCTTATTTTTTATTCTATATTAGTAGTGGATAAATTGATAATGAGACTAAATGACCAAGCTATCATATGACAGAAATGGGTTTAGGCTACTTTACAGTAACCCACATCTACCGTCTTTCATGCTAGAGAAAATTCAATATGCATTGAATATTTTTATTGTGGACTTGCATTTACAAGGAAATAATGCTAATATTGATGATAAAAATAATTACTGTTATTATTCATGATTATGCTATTCTCATGAAATACTACAATGAATATCTTAAACACTGAAGGGGAGTGATTGAGCAAAAACAGATTCTAATTATTTCTTTGCAATGTGTTGGAAACAAGCAGAGAGGTTGAGGTTTGCCACACCTCAGACAGGAATGTGACATTGTGTGCATTTAATTTTCACGTATTCTGGCTCTGCTGCGACATTATGAAGTTAAAAGAAGCAGCTTTATAAATTAAAAACCTGCATTTAACATATCATATGGAAATATATTACTGCATTATAAAAATGTTTCCCATGTGAGGTTATGAGATGAAGGGGAAGATTTTTTTCCTTTTGTGTAAACTGCATATGGTATATTTCAGAAAAATTTACTTTTTTTTTTTTTCAGAATACATCAAAATAAATTAAAAAAACCCCAAACCAAGCAACAAAACCCACCACCAAAACCAAAACAACCTCTTGCCAGGAAAGCTAATCACATTGTTATCTTCATGAAATAATACAACCCAAATCCCTGAAGACAAGGTAAAACAGCCCTGTTTGTAACTTACAGGAAACTGGAAGTATCAAGTTGTGGAAACATTGCATTATTTTGGTGGGAAGTTGGCTCCTGAGAAGATTTGCCCATAAGTGCATGTTAATATAAAAACATTGATGTCTGTGAGCCACAGAACATATTGCCAACCTGTCCTAGGGTTAGATTTCCTAACAAGATGCCAAATTTGATTAAAACTTTTCTTGCAGTTGGGCACTAGTAGATCTTTCTGTCAAGCTGATTTTCGGCACCTAGAAACATTGAACTCCCACTACAGCCTTTCCCTCTAGAGTAGCGGGGCTCTGGTAGAGTGCCTTATCTCTGCACGGCTCTCCAGCCCCAGCCCCTGAAACACACATGGTATCTTCAGACACCCCACCTTTTGTAAAATATGGTGGGAAGTGAGTTGAAAAATTATTGAAGAGGAACAGAAAGAGACACAATTAAGCTTTGTTGCCTTAAGAAATGAATCTAAAGGGTAACTATCTGCAGTAGTGGAGAGAATGGTTGTGAAACTACTGAAGAGAACTGAATGCATGCGGTTAGGCTATAAATAGCATGATAAATGCAATCTATTTGTTACTATATACTCTTAAGTTAGAAATAATGGGTTTGATTCCTACTGTTGAATACTAATATCTCGGTCAAGTAAGTTCAATGTATCATATAAAACAACAGCCTAAGCTTTATAGGTTTTATAAACCTGAGCTTCTTGCCAGACCTATTCATGCGTCTGCAAGCACCTTAACAGTCGTATTTGGAAACCTCCCATCTCTTGAAACGATTCTAAATTTCCATCACTTCACAATGGGACTTGCAATACCCTACAGTATTATAAAACATACCGTGATGTATGGTAACATCAGTATTCTATCACACTGAGTTTGCACAAGTTAAATCCATAATGTAAATAGGAGTTCATTTTTCCCACCTCATTACTTTCTCCTGTCATTTATCTTATCTTACTACTTGGAGTGAAGGAAGAAAGTTGATAACTCTCCTTCTGGAGGGCATTCTGATTTGGGATAGCTTCAGGCTTCCATGCCACACAGCACCTCATTCTGCAAGGGCCTTTTTTACCGTCTTATCACTTATATTCCCTTTTCCCCTAAGATATATAGCAGACAGCACAGACTTCTTATTTCTTTTTTTTTTTTTTTTTAATACCAGAATCACATCTTTCTTCATCATCCCAGGAACTTTTATGAGACCATTCCTCAATTACTGCTACACTTCAAGCCCCTAAGGCTTAAAATCTGCTGTAGAATTCTGCATTCAAAAACTGGGCCACGCTTGCAGGTGGTAATGATGCCACAGCTCGGCAAGCACCTTCAGGCAGACATTCACAAAAGCTGAGGGTGCAGATCAGGCACTGGTGTGAGGAAGTCCTTTAATCTCCTTGTCAAGGACAGCTGCACAGCCGGACAGGGCTTGAAGAAGGCACCAGCTTTCCAGGGCAAGCCTGCCATGTGTGGGTCATGGCATAATGCAGCAGTGGGGTGACAGACAACTGTCTCAAGCTCAGACACTTGTAAGACAGCTAAGAGTTCTGTTCACCTTAATCATAATAACATGTTTGGGAAAGAGACACTCTGGTTGCTTTTAGCCTAAAAGACCAAAACTCATCACCAGGGAAAGGGGAAAAAAAAAAAAAAGGAATAAGCAATCACTCCTAGCATTAACATACATAAATAAGAGACACAATCAAAGAGAAGCAAGCTGCTTATCAGGTACTGAAGGACTTTTGAGATGCACTTTCCATATTCTCCCTTCTTGCTGCTCCTACAAAAGACCTATGGAATTTTGTGGGTGAATAAATGGTGAGAAACCCTGGCCTCTATATTCCACCACAGTGCATGACAGGAAGCAGGGGACAAACATGACAAAACCCCCCAGAATTTAAGATTTTTGACACATGAGCAGTCACTGTGTAAATATACATTACAAAAATACATCCTGAAGAGCTGTTAAGTAACCTTTCAGCTAACTGTAATACAGTCTGGTATTACCACCTAACAACGTATAAGAAACATAAGTGTATATATATTTGCATATTTATATATTTAAATATATTTAACCATGCATATTTAGACAGATATACATGATATACAAAAAAGAACATAGTTTTAAGGGTTCTAAAGAATCAACCCAGGCCCCTTAAATATCCATTTTGCCATGAAACTCGTCATGACAGCCACCCAACATTCCTATGTTATCCATCTCAATGTAAAAACTTATCTCATTAGAAAATATCTGTATCCCAGGCATGATAAATACAGACCTCAAAGCTTATTGTACCTGCAGTGGAATTCTCCAGCTCTCCCCATCAGGAGAGTCCTACTTCTAAGGTGCAGTAAGACACCTGTGTAGATTGTTCAACCCCATGCATTTTCAGCACGCCACACTGGGAATTTCATATATCTAAACAGCGTATCTTCACTGATAAATTACATTTATGAAGGCATCTTCCTACGTGTAGAGGCTTTTGTAAGCCAAATCAAGTTTCAGTAGCTTTAAACAGCTGGCAATCTTCATAATCAAGGGGTTATAACTCTGTTGTACTTCTGTAACGTAGGCTACCTGCTATTCAAGCAGAAAATAAACATAAATAATCTGTAATAACTACAGTTAGTTACATACATTACTATCAAGAAAGTCACTTTTTTCTTTCTTCTACAGTCTTCCTTCACAAGGACCAGGGTTCAAGCAGAAAATATATACGCAAGCCACAAACCCACTGTGGAATCCTTGACACATTAGATTGCAGAAAGAAGGAAAACTAAGACAACTGGATTTTTAAAATCAACTGGTTTGAAGATGTAGTAGCGTTCAAGTATTAATGCAGGAAACCAGGGAATTAAAAAGTGAACGGAGATGAGTTGTTTCTACATAACTGATGGCATCATAGCAGAAACTGTAAAACACTTAATTGGCAATTAAGACTTTGACATTTACTGATTGAAGCTGATGTTCATGCTACATCAATGCGAAGTATAGAATCCTATATAAAGCAATCCCATAAAATTACGTGAGTGACTTGGGCGATGGACAGTGCCATTTAACAGCAGTTGCTGTGTCGCTCATATTTACTAGAATTGTCCAAGGAAGGCTATCCAGTAATGGCATTGGCTGGACATTAACCAGAGATGATAAAAGACAAGGGTCAGATATTCGCCTCCTTTTCTCCCTTACTTCAGGAAACAGTGCTGGGAAGCCGAACAGAATCGATACGAGGGACACAGCCAGAACCCCGCTGTCAGGAGTAACGCACCCACCGCCCTCCTCCAGCAGACACCTTCTCACTGCATTTCCAAGTCAGCCCAACTGAAGCACCTACACTGTCAGCAATGTTAAACTCACTTTAAAGAGTGAGAAACGTTGATAATGTGTCAGGAAACAACTAGATAATAGAAGATGCATGTTTTTGCAGTGCAAAGCACTATAAATTAAGCAGGTGGCTGATGAAGGGGAAACTTTCCCGAGGTATAAGCACATTCAGCACTCTCCTATTCCTCCCCAGAATAATTGCTTTCTGGGAGGAAAAAAACCTGTCCTTCAAATATTTGTGCAAAGCACATCTTGCCAATGGGCTGGGCACTCTCAGGCAGAGTCACATTTAGTAAATTAAGTATATATTGTCGTAACTGGCGTAAGGAATATAAATGTTTTGTATTTGATGGAATTACTACAGTCAACTGACAACAGGAAAAATCACTCCTTTTCTGTACAGCAACAGCATCTATTATTTTTCTAGCTAAAATGGCATTTGTACGTCCGTGCACCCGAGGTCAGCGTGGCGTCCCAGGAGGCAAAGCTTTTCTCAGGGGAGAAAGCCATTTTCCCCCAGAGATAAGTGGCCTGTTCTGCCAGCTCCCAGCAGGAAGACAAGACACCACCTAAGTTGCCGCATCCAGCAAGCAGCAATGCTCATCTATCTGTAAGCAGGACTCGGTTAACCCTTTATGTACCAGACTCCAGTTCAAGTTGACAAGACAAAAGCCCAAAATGATGGCCAAAAGAAGAAGGAAGGAAATCCAACAATTTGTGACCATTTTCTTCAGCTTCAAGTTGCTTTCTGTTAGCTAAACTCCTGTTGCGTTTTTCCTCTAAGGCAAACAAGCTTCGAACCAGCAAAAAAAGAAAGATACAAATCAGGATTTGGATGACAGAGCGTTATCACTGAGGAAAGGTACTTGCAGTGCTCCGAAGCTCCTATCTCGCCAAAAGCAACAAATGAACAAAACCAGCCAAGCTAAGAAAAAGGTTTTCAGAGTCTATTTCACAGGAGTCAAAGAAGAAAATAAGGTCTTCCTAAAAGCATGGGGCTGATAGTCCTGCACAGACCTATGTGCTGACGTTTTTAGAGATTTCTCTGCATCAAAACAGATAGTCAGGGCAACTAAGGATTAAGGTGATACCATCATATCATACTAAGGAAAGACAGAAGGTGGCTTTGAAACAATTAAAAGAGAAAGCCAAAAAAGACACAGTGAGTCACCGCCTGTGATTTCCATAACAACGAACCAGGGAAGACAAATCAGTACTATGGGTTTGTATCTTTCATATTTGACAAAATGAACAACACTCTACCTGCCTTGCTTAGTTTTCCCAAACTTCCGTTATGCCAAAAAAGCACAAAATCCAAGCAGGACCATGAGCAGAGTGGAGACAAATTTAAAAAGAAAAAGGTAACTGCAGTACAGGCAAGAACATGCCCCAGGAGGCAACTGCTGTCCATGTATGAAGAACGATGTGTCCCCTGTGTGAGCAGCTCCTCTGAGAGCAGAGCTGCACAACGCACACGGAGAGCCCGGCTATGCCCTTCTCACCGACACACCGTACGCTCTGCGCGGCCAAGTCGGAAACGGTGGAGGTGTTTGTGGGGTGCGATAGCGACGTTTATAACCACCTCTTTGCGGACTGTGTGTCTGATGGGCTGGCTCCTGTCCGCCCTGGGGCTGCCTGGAGCTACGTGCCTTCAGAAGGACTTCACTTGGGCCGCTGCAGCCCTCAGACCTTCCTGCCTCTAATTTTTTTGGTGGGCTTTTCATTTTGAGGTGGCTGGAATGTTGAAAGGCTTGTGCTGCAACTCCCCAGAGCATCAGGAGCCGGGCGGCACAGCTCCATCACATCACCACACATGAGCTCCTGCTGCATTCAGGGAGAGTGAAAACCCTTATGTTGGCAAGATCTCCAGAGGTAATGCTGAAGCCACACTCCATGCAAGCAACATCCATTCCCTCCCCCCTCAGTCAGCAATGGAACTAACCCTTCTCTCACCCACACGCAGGTTTCCCAGAGCCTTTCTGTGAAAGATGGAAGGGCTTCCCTGGAGTACTGCGCATGTGTAATTCTTGACTATGAAAATCACTGTACCAATTCCAGCCACTATCATTACTAAAATCTATGCAGAAGGGAAAGACCAACTTGGAAATCAATCACTTCCTTCTGACTTTCAGTGTTAAAGTGAAATTAATTTTCCTAAGCAATCCATCTACAAAACATATCAGTTTTATGGAATTTGGATATTAAAAAGAAGTAGACAGTCATGACAAAAATTATCTAAACCAATTCAGTATGTAAAGGAATAATTTGCTGCTGTCAAAAGCTAATGTCACTTAATTCTTGTCTTGTTAAATCATCTGATGCCCCTTTCTTTTTTAGTTAAAGATAAATAATAAAAACAATTTGCAGCTAGAAGATGTTAGGGTTTTGCAGCTGTTCTGTGTCTTTTGGGCAGATTAGATTCTGTAATGAGAAGTTATAAGCCTCATTTTATAAAGGCTGTTGCTGTCTTGGGAAAAACATCAGTGAATAAGATTAGGAAACTCTTTTTCTTCATGAACCTATTACACTAGCAAGTTGATTACTTGGCATATGTTTGAGACCTTCATAGCTGGAAAACAGTAATTTGTTTCAATGATTTTTTCCCATCACTCATAAAGTCAAAATGTCTTCTCTAATAATACCGTACCTCCGATGTAGCCAGTAAAATCAGAGCAAGAAGAAATCCACATGAGCATAACTCACACAAACTTACATTAACCTAACTTCCCTAAAACAGGTCCTACTGAACTAACATTACACTATAACAACTCATCAGCTGCCTTTTCCTTGTGGAACAAAAATAATATTCTAAGAAGAAACTTAATGGAAGATTCACAGCCATTGTCATATGTGACTGAATTTCCATTTTTATAGTAATTTAATAATATGTGCAACTTTTAAAAACTGGGAAGAAAAAAAAATCCTATTTATCAGTTATCAATCTTATCAGCTAAGCATTCAAGCCAGGGAATCCCACTAATGAAAGGATTGTAATTAGGCTCTAGGTAGGTAATTACAAGGCATCTTATGAAATCTACCTCCTTAGATAAATCTACAAGTACTTGATCTCTTTTGTATTGACAGGGACTTCAGACTATGCTGTGATCCAAACTTGTTTCCACCATACAAACACCTCCTGTTTATCTTTGCTCTATTTTATTAAATTCTAAATACTGTTAGATGACCACTCCTGCCATCTCCACCACATCTCCTCCTGAATGATGCTGGCTTTATTTCTATTAGAGAAATTTATTTCCAGGCAAGTTTTACCGATTAGTGATTCAGGTGCCTGGAGTCACTAGTAGGTAGGAAAAATAACACTATCTTGAACAAACATGAGAAAACTCTGACACGTAATTATTTAACAAAATCTGTGAAACAGTACTACAAAGATAGTACCAACTGGGAGTTGGATAATGATCAGAGAGTTTGCATTAACTCTTTGCAACCTGCTGAAAAAGCAGCTCTAATTTCTGATGAACAAATGTGAAAATGAACACAAGGCTCCACATGATCAGTATCATACTAAACCTAAATAATATCCTTCAGTCCTGCTCTGTGATATAGTGCGGAGCCAGTGCTATATTCTGTCTAATCCTGCTTCAGATTACCGAAGTCTACTTTTGTCAGTCTGACCTACAGTTTGAATAGCCTGTTCCTCTGATTTCTAAATGTGTGTAGAATGCACTTCTGAATTAGTGCTAAACATCTGCTGTGATATACTCTAGAGATGTTTGTATCTCAGTGCTGAGAGATACTAAGGTGCAGTATGAAAAGTATGATAGAAATTAAATTTCCACTACTCTTGATACTGATACTTACATTTACATGATATTATCTTGATATTTGCATTTTTTCTTGCTTCATCTGGTTTCTTTTTTCAAGAGCCAACCTTGCATTTCTTACACAACCCGTATTGACATTAGTACAAGTTTTGGGTGTACAACGAAACTAATGGCTTGACTTTTCAATCACGTATGTCACTGGCGGGATTTTCCAAAGCCCAAAAGCACATAAGCATTTAACTTCCCTGAGCCTTACTGCATCTTCAGGCAGCTAAACATTTATTTTTTCTTAAACAATTAACAGGTTCTACAAATGCTGAGTAAGACTGCTACGATATTTTACACTAGAGATTGGTGTGCCCTGACAAGAAGTTACACGGTTCCGTAAGATCCTGCTTCGAGACTGAACATTCCACCATTTAACAGCAAACCACAGCAAAATCTCAGCTCCATGTAAGTCAATACAAATAGTATTTTTGCCATTCAGCACAGCCAAGTTTTCACCCTACAGTACTAAAAAGCTTTTGCACTGAGAGAAGCTCCCCCAGCAAGCAGTGTTTTCCTGACTGGAGTACCAGGCTGCTGCTGTTTGTTCAATTCAGGATGGTCAGATCTACAAATACAGCCTGGAGCTACACTGCAGGTTGGAATCAAAGGGGGAAGTGAAATGCTGTCACTAATACAGAGGTAGGCCTTTTTAGGCATTTCAAACCTCTCTGATGCCTTCTGGTAGAGCTGCCTGTTCCCTCAAGAAGACATGAAATTCAGAAAGCATCCAAATACATGATTATGGACTAAACTAGCAAAATACTTGCAAATTAGGTACCAAAGTACAAATAAAATTTTGTTCACTCCCAGTATTGAAAAATTGAAAAAAAACCCCACAAAACAAAACACCAAACAAAAACCAACCAACCAAAAAAAAAAAAAAAGGTTTCAAATATTTGCATCTTTGTAAAGTTGATTTTCAGTTCAGAGTTTGGGAAGTGGTCTCAAATAAAGAAATGGAATAGAAATTACAGAAGAAAGGACAGTATCATTTACTGTTTGCAGGCCACACCTCAAATGAACACTGGAACAGGCTCACTTTCTTTACATGAAAGCTGACAAATGCTGGTTTCTTAAGTGAGAAGGTTTACGTCAAATTTCACTTCTTGTGAAAAGATTTAGCCAAAATAAAGCCTAAGTGGCAGACTGCAACACAACAGCTACCAGACCATTAACTATTTTAGCATTGCTGTGTATCACCATAATTAATGGCACTCTGGGAGAACTGTACAGGAAATTAAAAAGATAAAATTTCCTTTTAATGAAAAGAAAGTGCAGACATGAAAGACTAATATTTGGAAAAGGGAGCTTCACTTTGCAGCACTAAGAAAACCTGTAACCCGATTAAAAGGCATTTGCAAGCATAAAATTAGATGTGTTAAAAAGGTAAGAAATCTTTTCATTATAGCTACAGTTAAATTTGCCAGAACGAAGGAATAAAGATACATGTTCTTCCCCTGAAAACAAATGGGCTCTGTCCCACACCTTTCGGTAAAGCAGAAACCACACTGAAAATCACACAGGCTACAGAAGAGCGGGATATGCTATTCTGTATTTGAGCATGAACTGTATCTTTAAAATAATGACAGTTTCATCTTTTCGATCTGAAAGCACTTTATAACTACAGCTCAGAAACACATGGACAGAGAAGAATTAAAGCAACTGAAGCTGAGATATGCTACTTAGGAATCCAAAGTTTGTTTACACCATTAGAAGGCACTCAAATATATATCCCCATAAATGACAAGGTCCCAGCAGCAAATTAACAGGAACAATTTTCCCATCTCAGGAGCTGTCAAGATGGGCTCTGTTAGCCAATTTATCTTACTCTAGCACATCTCTGGTGCTTGTCAATCAATATGTGAAACATTTGGTGCTGATTGCCATTTTTCTATCCACTTCCTTTTGCCTCTCGTACCAGGCAATTTTCTGCAAGTCAATCAAGGTTGAAGCAGACCTTGTTTAAATAAAACACTGTTGAGTTCTTTTCACACCAACAATTTCAAAAACAGAATGAGCTGTAGCTTTTCACATTTACATTTATACTACTTTTTCTGTTTTTCCCAAATGCCATGCTCAAGCTATAAGTCATAACTAAACTCAGCTGAAGGCTTATGAAGAAAACAGTTGGGGAAGATGAACTGAATATAATTGTATATGCTTTCACTGTCAAAAATTCAGTTTATCAGTGGAGACAGAGAACATTGAAAAGTACTTGGATAATCTGGGATCATATCTTTTTCACCCTTGCCTGAAGCCAGGTCTCCACACCATAAAAGCAACGCCTAACTTGTCTGAACTTCTTAACCCAGAATAATTATTTCAAATATTCATTTACACTGCAATTTTAAGGTAAGGAGGAGATCAACTACTGTATTTATAACTGCACATCACAAATAAAAGTGGGAAGAAAATCAGTTCTCCAAGGAGATCAACTATTGTATTTATAACTGCACATCACAAAAGTGGGAAGAAAATCAGTTCTCCCAAGTGAAAACTTGGTTCTGTGTTAAATACACTGATAACTTCCCTGTCACATCCAGACACAGCAACCCCACAGCAGCCCTAGGTCACATCACATCCAGCTTTGGCACTACCTTGGCATCACCAGTAAGCAGTGACGTAGAGAAATATGGCAGGAACAACCTCCTTTACAATACACATTATTACCTGATGTACAGTTGAAACAACACATACTTACAGTACATAACAGCAAATAAAGCTTTTTAAAAGTTTCACGTTTCTTCACTGTAAGACTTGGTTCTACAAAAAATACCTACGTAACTTTTCAGCTGTGCACAACGCTATTTCAATTTTCAGGTTCACCGTGGATCACAAAATGAACCGGGGATCATTCACAACGATACAGCATAAAACTCCTGTCTTCTGAGTAACAACGCCAATCAAATACCTGAAGCACGCATTTATGTGCTACAACTATACAGACTCACAACAATTTACTCAGTTTAATCCCACTACTTATCAGATCCATATTCACTACGTCCAATGACGTAAAACGGCAACAAAAGAAAATGTAAGTTAGATCAACCTCTAAGATGCCACATGTAATAATCTAGTAAGAGTAACAGAGGACGTACTCCTTTAATAACAAAGGGACAAAGAAAGTGGCTCTTTCTTATTAATAAGATTATCCATTCGTCCCTTCTTTAATTTTAAATGATGCAAAGGTGGCAGACATTCCCCTCCCCAAGCTCAACAGCATATATATAATAAATATTGCTAATATATTTGATATATGTTATTTTCTAGCATATGTATATATCACAGAAAATAAATCATTATATATACACCAGAAAACCAATAGCTTTTGAAAGAGAAAAAAATATAATTTCCTTCTCTGGTCAACAATTTACAGCTATCATAAAAGTTTAAAAAAGGCTCAGATTATTAAAAATCGAATTAAATGCCTGACGTAAAAGTCTCCAATTTGCCTGTAGTTAACACCTTGTAAAATTTCATGACAGGAACTTCCCTGTTCATTTGCTAATATTTTAATATGAGGCCTCAGATCTTCCCAATCGATAGCACGCATGATAAAATATATAAAACACCTAGAATGGAGTCAAAAGACTGACTGAAAAATAAAGCAAGCCTATTATAAGGCAGACACAATCACCAGTCCTATCCTGTGCAGTATTTTAAGAATCCTTACGTTGCGGCAACATACGCATGATACAACTTAAATGGGTTGTATTTCACTATCTTTTGGATAAAGACTGCACTGGTTTAGTTATAAAAGAAGAAACGTTAAACATTTTAGAACATTAGACCTTGCTATAATAAGCAAAACCCTCTTGCTGTTCATGCTCACTACAGGGGGGTTACTGCAGGTAACCATTCTGAGGCAGTCCCCAGTTTAAGGATCTACCTCTATGCTGCTGCAAGTGATTGGAAAAAAAAATCCACATATATTTGAGTTAGCTGTACACCACAGATGGGGATATTCTATAAACGTGTATGTACACACACATGGATTTGTGGTATCCTAACCCTACGGAGAGCAGACCTTTGACTTATTTCAGAAAAAAATTCTCATTACCTCTGAGAAGGAAGGTGTATGTTTAACGTTATATTGATGACACTAAGAAGAAAAACAACAACAAAACAGTAAGCTAGAGATAAGAAAATTATTTCCTGCTAGGGAAAGCCAGTTAGCCTGATTCACCCAAGTATGATCTAAGTATATGCTACAGTAATGATAGCCAGTAACTCACAGTAAAAATTATCATAAAGGTAGTATAATAATTCTAGATTCTTAGTTTAGGCTTACCTAATGACAAAAGCTAACAGGTGATTTTATTGCCTAGTCTTCAAAAAGATGCCTCCTACACTAAAGCACAAAGGATCATGCTTATGTAACTTATGTTACCATTTTCAAGATAGGAGAACATTTAGATATTAAGAAATTTTCCATGCATTCCACCTCACATACCTAAAACATCCCTGAAGAAAAGAAGAAAAGGCCATTTTAATCCTCAGAAACCTCTGGGTTTATTCAAATCTAAACTCTGCCGCTGGCCGAGGCAGGCATGGTGTTTGTTACAGCCCTCTCGGCTCTGTGGGAGTTACCCGGAGCTTGCAGAAAGCTCACATCTTGAATGCAGGTTTACAGCTGGGCAATGTCAATTTAAGGAAAGGCATTTCCTCCGAACACAACAAACAAAAAGCCCTACACTTGCTTATGAACTCTCTCTGCTCGTAGCAAAGATTGTCTTTCATCACTAACTTCCTTCTCCCAACACTTACACCCATTTCTTGGTATACGCTTTCCGGTTATGACTGTAAAAGGGAATGCAAAGTGTTTCTGCCATAGAAAGAAGCAATAAATGATGGGTGAAGTTATCTGATAGCTGAATGCCCTAAATAAGCAATTGGCTTAGGTCAGAACAGTTAGGAGACTGTCTCCTTTCTGCCTGCTCCCACCCCCAGCTCCCCTCAGACTTTCCATTAGGGCCCTACAAGGACTGAACACAACCTGTGATGGATTTTAGGGGAAGGTAGATGAAGTCAGTAGGACAGAGAGGATCGATACAGAGAAAAGCAGCATACGCAGCCTGACATACAACCTGACAGAGTTACAAAGGAAGAGTTAGTTACTCTTCTCTCCAAGAAGTCCGTCACATATTTCACTGTGCTAACATTATCAAAAGTCCAGGATTTCTATCTATTCCTATCCTCCTCCTTTTTCTCCCACTACCAGATTGTTTAAAACCTTAATTTTAACCTGAACCTGCAATTTTAGCTGCTAAGAGAATTGCACTTTCCTGTCTCTCTACAGCCCCAGGGACTAATTGAGAAGATTACCTGAAGGCTCGAGGTCTAAATGCTCAAGGAAGAAAAACCTGCTTAAAACGATTTCTACAAAGAATAATGACAGAAATAGGAACAAGTAGGAGCTCTTTCTGTCACTGGAGGTTTTTATGTTACAAATGACGTTATGCCGTATGTGATCACGCGCTGGGAAAACCAGCAATAACACAGTGAGTTTCAGTGATTTCTTTTATTGCAGTACACAGAAATCTAATTGATAGATAAGGAGCTTGTTTTCACTACAAATCACAGAACTAAAATTAGTCTTGATCTGAAAAATATTATAATCTAAGCAGGGGTCAAGTTTCTTCTGTCTTTGCTAACTTGCCATGGTGAACAGATGAAATTTGTTAAATATATAAGACTGAAATAGTGCTTCTGTCCAGCTATCATGGCAATCATGTTAAAGTGGTACTGAGGACTAAATGGAGTAGCTGTGTAAGAAAGAGTCAAAGACCATTTTAAAAGATGCTGGTTTACCTACACTTAATGAACTGAAAACTAGCAGATCCCACTCCTCTTCTATCAGAAGTCACGACCCCGTCGAAAACTGATGTACAGTTCCAAGCAAGGTCGGTTATAATACATTACAATCCAGCCCATCTGGGGCTTTTGTTCTTAAGCACTTCAGTAAATGGGCCTGTTTGTTAACTCCAACAGATAAATATGAAGTGCAATAAAAAATTCAAATTATGTTAATAGGGCAGAGAACAACGGCTGTTTCTGAAATCACTGGCAATTACTAGATATAATGGGTCTCAATTAAGCTGGAGGGTATTTTCAGTCATTCATAATTCACTATTTTAAAAGTATCATAAAAATATATAAATGTGAGCTGTTAATAAAATGTTCAGACCAACAGTGGAGCTGTTTGTCACAGGAAGTAATACCTATTTTATAGTGGTTTTTTCCTCTTGTGAATGATATGTGAATATATTGTTAGTGAAAGGAAGGGGATGTACATCTCACAGTGCTCCTAAGTGCAAGAGGAGCTGTACTCCTTTCTTGAGCAACTTCAGCTTCACTTGGGAATACAGTCAGCAATCATGCACGTCGTTACCAATTCTATTTTTAGATACTGCAGCTCACTACATAAACCTTAATGCACGTGGGGATGTGAACCAGGGGATTTGCTGCTTGTCCACTTTCAGATTTTTACTTCGAATATTTTTCAAGGTAACGAAATGGACCAAAAAAAGGAAAAGAAAAAATTAAGGCCAAAAATGAGATGAAGAAATCCTAAGGATCACCTTTCAATTATAAACTCGATGCACTGTAGATTTCCACCAAATCAAATAAACCAAATACCTTTATTAAATGAAGCCACTAAGGAAAGATCAATGGGCAATAGTTACTACACACACTCCCACTAAAACTATCACTTACTTACCCACCACTTGCATAAACGTGCATCAGGAAAATGGCACACTTAGCAATTGCGAAATTCTCATGAAAACTTTACTAAATACAACTGATGATCTATTTACTGGAGACATGCCTGAATACCCTAAGTAGATATAATTAAACACACGTGTGCACATTTGTTTTATGTATTTATTTCAAAATAAACCACACCTTAAAAACATTTTCTCTAATCCAGCCAGTTCAATCTTCCTCCTGCCAGGAAGCAAAATTTGTTCCATTTTTATTCAAATACATTTGCATACATACTCCTGAGAAAGAGTAAATCACTCAAGACTACCTCCTAACTGTAGAAATTTATATTTTCATATTTAAACAGCAACTCAAAGACGTGAGCACACCACCATGAATCAGCAGTGGAAGACAGTCATTCATCATCCAGACCTTAAGATCTGTTGAGCCTCTTTATTGCTTTGACCTCATTAGAACCGTGCAAGCCATGAGCTAACATAAATCTGCCTCTCTAAATACTTTCCCCTTTAATTTTTTAATAGATCCACACAAAGGGAAAATTTAAAGCCAATTAAGAGAGATACAAATATCATTACTATTACACTGACAAAGTGTTAGTTAGTGGATTTGGTTGTTTCCCTTCAGAAAACCATTACTCCCATTTCTGAATGAATTAGTAATTACGCTGTTTATTGACTACCCTTGGGGCTTTTTCTTCTGTTGGTGGGTGTGGGGTGCTGGTATTTTTGTTAGTGCCTTCAGTTTTATTCTATTTTCTCTTTTAGTCTCAAACTTACAGGTTAAGTAAATCTCAAGTGTTACAGTACAGCTGGACACGGGTATCTATGTAAGGACTATATTGTAATTCTAACTTCATTCCAAATGGGACAATAAGATTTTGAATGAATTCCTATGCAGTAAAAACTTCTTTTATCTCATTAGGGTCATCATACAACACTGACAAATGCATAAAAGCCATCTAGTGTTGAAGGAACTGTTGAGAAAATGGAAACAAAAGTACTGCTGAATGATAAACTGACGACACCCAGAGATTTTGCTTTCCTGTAGTATGTCTAGCAAAACACACATATCCCAATCCCTGCCGCCCTCAAAAGCCAAACATAAAACCTCATTAAATAGCTACCATTTTTATGTTAGTTCATACTGCTTGGTACTCTGAGCAGCAGTCCTCATTTTACTAAAAGAAAAAAAAAGGCAGGGGTCGGGGTCTCCCAGAATTCCCAATGACCTCAGTAGCTGCTGTGCACACAGAACTGCGAACGGAATATTACCCTTAACGTTATAATCACAGTAAACAAGCATCTGGCTGTCATTTAAAATACAGCTTTTCTCTACTGATAATAAGAAGCATTTTCTGCTAATTTCTGTTATCTGTAAATCTCTCCTGGCATTCCAACTCTGCACTTAATGTGCTGTACACGCTTCACTTTATGCACAATGAACACTCGCATCAAATGTCAGCATGTCTTCTTGTTATCTTAAAGATAGGCAGGGATTCATTCAATAAAACATCTAAAGAGTGAGAAGATAAGGAATAACAAGATATTTCCTTAGTATGCCACAGAAATTCAACAGAAGCTTACATATATTTATTTGCTTTTACACTGAGGAAACAATCATAACCTTATAAAGAAAAAAACCCTTTATTTCTTGGCTAGCTCCAGTAATTTAATGGCAGGATGGGAGCTGAAGTCAAGTTTAGATCAGTTACTTATTTGACCATGTATCACGTCTTTAAATGAGTAAAGTACCACCATATATCAGCCCCAAGTTAATCATGCCTGCTCATTTTCAGGAACCACTGATTTGCTCTCTGCCAGCCTATTCTTACAGAGCACCTGTAAGATATCAAACCAGACAAAGAAAAGAGAACCAGAAACCGATTTGCGCCCAGCTGTCGTATTTTGTTTTTCATAGTTCCTGTTCTGCTAGACTACTGGAAAATTAATCTGCTTATGACCCTTAAAAAAATAAAAGCATAGTGCATGGGTAAGAAAAGCAGCCTTGTAAAATTAAACCCATGTAAGAAATTTCTCTCCTCGATTTACTGGTGTAAATCACAAGCCACCCAGTTGGCTGCAGTCACTAATATGAAGTCACTACCAGGAATGTCACAATTCTGACGCAGGTTTTGAAGTTTAAAAAGGATAAAGTATTTCATATGCATCAGAATTAGCAATATACTTGTAAAATAAAAGAAATATTAATAAATCTAAACTGACATAAAATTGAGTGACTGTCTTTTTAATTTCTATTAAACTTTGTTTCTCATCTCCCCCTCATTTAGATGCTTGCAAAATAAATATAATTATATCCAACTTTAATAACTTCAGTACCTTGAGCTGCAGGTGCTAGTTTGCTGTATCTATTACCATATTTTAAGCCTTTTTAAGAAGATTGCATTAATTTCTATGATAATTTAGGGCCCATAATGCATTCCAAGATGCGAATAGATGTTAATCACCCCAGAATGACTTTCCCATATACTAACGAAGTCATGCTGTAACCAGTAACTACTAACTTTTAAAATGTAATATTGCCACTAAAAGACTTGATTAAATTTTTTGTTAGAGTAACGATACCCCTGAGAATGGTTTAAAAAATCCAAACTAATCAACAGCTACACAAATTGCTATATTCTTCCTATAGAAATTATTAGGGCTGAAAATGTTTATAGCATCCATTCCATTCTTTGCCCAGTGTTAATAGAAGTTATCCATGCACATTTATCTTTTGCCACTACCATAGACTTGAAAGCAGCTAGCTCAAAGGCAGCAAGCAGAAAAGTCTTCATTATTAAAATAATATTATGTTCAATATTACGGGTACATCACTGAGGAAAAGCTGACATCAGCGATTGCGTAGTTGTTCTGATATTGGAATGCTTAGATTGATAAAATAAGGTAAGAGTTTGCCTCTAATTTAAGTCAAAGCTCAGTTTGTTTCATCAACTTGAACAACCTCTAACAGAGAAACATTCAAATATAAATATCTACACAAAGAAGTGAAAATTGTCAACAGCTTTCTCGAACCAGCCCACTTACAACTCTTCTGCAACCTAAGAGTAACGAAGGGATACCATTTCTGCATTAGCCTCTTCATTGTTGCTGCTTCTTGACAGTTCTTTAGAATAGAGTGTACTAAAGCTAGTACCTTGCTTTGCCACTATTAGTATGGTGACCCAAAATGAAGGAATACTCCCATCTGTTTCAAAGACGTTGCTAAGTGACCCATTACAGAGGCTGAGAAAAGCTCCCAGCTTTGCCACAGTTTGCCCTCCAGACACACAGGGACACTGGTTATCTGTTTCACTGCCATGTCGGTAAGTGTGGTGCTGACTATTTTACATCTCAAGTCTTCCTTCAGTAGCCAAGGAAGAAACAGCCTTAGCAGAAATTATTACTGTGTTCCACAAATTCAACAGTTTCACTTAACAATGTTTCAGGCATGTTATTGCATATGAAGAGTATAGTTCCATCTTCCCAGACCTAGAGTACTAATTTCTTGAGGACTGTGGTCAAAGAACAAGCTTTTAAGAAGCTCACCACAAAATGTGGGTTTTGGTTTAAGAATCAGAATACAATAAAATAGACAATTTAATTTATAAGGACCTACTACGACCATTGCCTAGTTCTACTGCCTGAGCAATCCAGGGCTGACCACGATACAGCAAGAGCAGTGTTGTCAATGGCATTGCCCAAAGGCTTCTCAAACACTGCCAGGCTTGGGGCATCAACCGCCCCTTCAGGAAGCCCGTTCCAGGCTTTGACCACCCTCTCGGTAAAGAACGCAGTTGCAACGCAGAGTAACACCACCATCTTTGTGTCTGCCCAGGTCCCAAGTGACCTAAACAACAGAATTAAGTTGACATTTCAAACTTTCCATGTGGTTAAAATTTATTCATTAAGTTCTCATAAAGGAAAATAATTGCTTCTACATTGTTTTTGCCTGTAGACAACAGGCAGGTTCAGGCGAGCATCTGAAAGCCATTAAGACATTGTGATAATCCCAATCGTTTCTCCCTCTGTCAACAATTAACCTACATGCAGAGGTTTAACTGGGTGCTGTGATTCAGCAGCTGAGGAAGACTGAATGTACTGTGTTCTCATTATAATGAGTACTTTTCCCCAAAGTCTCTTCTAACGTCTTCAAAGATTTTAAAACTACCAATCACTTCAGTACCAGTCTTTAACGTGGGTTTCAATTTTGGGGGGGTCTATAAGATGCTGTCACAGCACAATCCTTGAAATACATTATAATGTGGTGGAAAATAATCAGCTCCTATGCGAAATATGCCTTAGAAAAAGTAAGAAAGTAACTGGGGGGCTTCTAGATCAACTTTCATTGTGCTAGCTTAAAAGACATTGCTCTCCTTCTGGCATCATGATTGATACTGTTGAACACTTTCAAATTCCGCTGCCTTCAAGTTCATTATGCCTTCCCAAAAGGTGTCAAAAGGTAGAAGACAGAATTTTAAAGACAGCTTAAAAGGTCCCATATTCTCTGAAACCCATAAACGTAAAATTAGTAATCCATTGAAATTTGAATTTTGAGAGATATATTGAAGGATTCCATAAGAATAATAGTCTATTTACTCTTCTTTGCTATTTAAGCAGTTCACTTCAGAAGATTAATATCTAATTGAGAAATGAAGTATTTAAAGCTGGTTTACTTTTTTTTTTTAATAACAATCTGGGATTTATTTCATGGTTGTGTATTTTTGTAGCAGCAGTCAATGCCATTTAAGCAGTGACAGGATTTAAACTGCCACCCATACAAATTAAATCATTAGCTGCCATGTGTAGAAGAACGCAGAATCTTGAATTTAAGTCTCAACAGACAAGCAGAGGAAGAATTTATTCTCACACGTTTTATATAAATAATCACTTAAATCTGTACATGTTAAGTACAAAATACGTGTTAGCTTAACAAACTCTCTGGTTCATAGAAATGTGATTCTTGCCTTCCCCATTGAAAGAGAAGACATTATATAAAAATAAAGGAAAGAAGTAGTAGTATAAAACAAAGCAACTGTTTGAGGAACTAAATAAGCTCTTGTGAGACCCCACCTGGAGTGCTGCGTCCAGCTGTGGAACCCACAACATCAGAAGGATATAGACCGGTTGGAGCGAGTCCAGAGGAGGCCATGAAGATGCTCAGAGGGCTGGAGCACCTCTGCTATGGGGACAGGCTGAGAGAATTGGGCTTGTTCAGCCTGGAGAAGAGAAGGCTCCGGGGAGACCTTATAGCACCTTCCAGTAACTGAAGGGGCTACAAGGAAGCTGGGGGGGACTTTTTACAAGGGCCTGTAGTGACAGGACAAGGGGTAACGGGTTTAAATTGAAAGTGGGGAGGTTTAGATTAGATATCAGGAAGAAGTTCTTCATGGAGAGGGTGGTGAGGCACTGGGACAGGTTGCCCAGAGAAGCTGTGGATGCCCCATCCCTGGCAGTGTCCAAGGCCAGGCTGGATGAGGCTTGGAGCAACCTGGTCTGGTGGAAGGTGTCCCTGCCCATGGCAGGGGGGTTGGAACTAGATGGTCTTGAAGGTCCCTTCCAACCCAAACCATTCCATGATTCTATGATTCTAGAATAGCTACAGGACTTTTAAAACTAGAGGCCCTAAAAATTTTTAGTAACAAAGAAAGGAGTTTAAAAAGGTGAATAAACACCTAAGCAAGGTGCTCATCTGGAGAAGCCTCGGATGAAAGATGATGAAGGGAGTGCACAGATGCTCACTTCCACCCCAAAACACTCTAATTCCACACCTCTTATCTATCTGTCAACACTATTCTGCAGTGGTTCCAGCAAACAGAGATCAGCAAGGGTTCACAAGCGCACCTTTGAGGCACCCTGTTCCCTCTGTGTAGGGACCACCTCTTCTTCCCCATAGCCAGATCCCAGGCCAACACCCATAGGTGCGTGAAAGGACCAGGCAGCTAAGGCTTGGAGGGGAGACAGTGACCAAGCACCAAACAGGTTTCACCTTTCCTGGCCACTGGCCAGTCTAGGTCACAGCTCTTGAGCCCTGTTTTATCTCGAATTACAAAACTTAACTTGGGGATGGAAGGATGCAAGGACACTGGGTGTGGGGGTGTGGGAAAGACTTGCAAAACACAATGGGAAAGCTGAAAAGGACAGTACAAAAGTGTATATATACATGTATGTATGTATAACGCAATATACAGTACTGAAGTGAGGATGAAAATCAAGCCTAGCCACGTACTGGAGTCGGAGAGAGAACAGTAGGAAAGGCTGATCTAGACAACTCTCAATGGAGAAAAAGGATTAATGCTACACTCCGTCAGAAACCTTTTCTCCACCATTAATGCTTTACAATGTAAAAAAACTAAAAGGGCCTGAACAGGCAAGCAGCATTGCAAAAGCCTCTTGGGAGTGCTGGGGTCTCCAGAGGACCAAGAGGCCACAATAAATTAACACTACTGAGAGGAAGTGGAAAGGAGAGGACCAAGCAGAGCAGGTGACAGAAGTATCTATAATAACTAAGTATACACAGGGACTCTTCTACTTTGGTTCACAAATTCTTTTTCCTGATATCAAGTCGCAAAGTGAGTAGCTCATAGAACAAGAGAGCCAGTAAAATACAGACTGAAATTTTTAAAATCAGAAACAGTTGAATAGTTATGATTTGTTTGTTTCCTTTTTTAAGCAGGGAACCCCTGTAATATCAGTGATAGTAAACTATCTATACAGACAGACATTTAAAAAGTGTTGAGCCCTTGAGTGATATGTACACCATAAACTTCAGTCCTAAAAAAATAATCATAATCGTTAGAAACCATGACAGGGTTTTTTTCCAAATATTTTACTTTAACTGTAAAGTTGAAGAGGAATTTTCTATCATATAATTTATAATGTCAGTCAACCTTAAAAAAACCTAAGCTAGAGTTAGGAAGAATTTTCCCGTTTACAGCATCACATTACTGTGTGTGTACACTACCGATAATTTTAGCCTTATAATAAAGCATTTACCCTTTGTCACTGCCAAAAATCAGACAATTACTGTAGCTACTGCTTCAGCTGTTCTGCTGTAGGTTTGCCTGGTATAGCTTAGAAGACATTAGGTATATTCTAAAATATTTTTAAATATTTTTAACTTAAACTGCACAGTGGATGTCAAAAAGACTATTTTGTATATCTTTTAGAAAGGTATTCACAGATTCCAAGTAAAAAAAAAAAAAGGAAGAATATAAAAGTGTGTAAAAAGATTAAAAATTTAATTTAAAAATTAAAATGAGTTGTGATGCACAGAAAATGCCAAACAAACACTTGGTCAGCATTATACTTTAAGAAATCTGGTTCCCATTTTAAGTAACATGTTTTGAGCCAAGTTTCTTTTTCAATAGAACAATTTCCCTAAAACTTCTTTCCCCATTTAGGCTGTACTACCTAACAAATGGCTTCAATGTCCTTTTCCTCCCTTGAATGGCCATGCATATTTTGCCAGAAACAT
>NW_010268958.1:125851-127474 GCF_000690775.1 Eurypyga helias
CATTTGTGCTGATGCTAAATGTTAATAGATTTGCCTAAATGTCTGCTAATAGCACCCCTAGAATTAGCTAGACTAGTAGTGCATGCCTAATGTGTTGTTTTTGTTGTTGCTGCCTTAGCTGTTTTCTCCTTTTTTCTCAGTAACAAAAAGAAAGGCATTTTTAGTAAAATGTTTCTATACACCTGCAGCCCTGCAGCAGGCATGCCACTAACATCATGGAGCACTGACACAGCATCATTAGGATTATACATCCCGACATTCTACTGTTTCTTTAAATTAAACATGAAAAGTTTACTATTTCTTTTTAAATTAAACATGAAGCCCTGACTTTGCCAGCCAAAATGCGTCCTTCCATCACCCCTTCTAATTTCTCCAGGTCACTTTTTTCGTTAGAGAACTCAGCTCCACGCAGTCAGATGATGCTCTTCTGCAGTTGTGTACTTTCAGAATGTTGCGGGTGAACAAAACCTCTGAGAAACATTTTCTACAGGCCAAAAGCTTTAATAAATCTGTTTTACACTCCCAGAGCTCCAATTTGCTTAGAATCACATAGCAATTTACAAATGTAAAAGATTTTTTAAATAGTTGTAAGTGGCTTCATTCAACAGGGATATTTTTAAAACTAAATAATCTGTGAAAATCAGAGAATACTGTATTGTGAAAATGTTTTACTAATTTGTGTTTGCAGTAGCTGTACAAATGCATTATGTTATCACAGTCTTCTACTTCAAAATACAATATATTTCAGAAGACAGCACCTTTCCTTTTAATAAGGACTGCTAATTTCTAGCTGTCATTTGATTAAGCCACCGAACACATACTTAGTCCTTCTATTTCTGTTAAAATTACACTAAGAGGCTATATTCTAACTTCAGTTTGGAGATACCCACTGCAGAGAGAACATTCACTACTCATGGAAAAAAAATCATTGAAGAGGAAAAATCCAGTAGTTGCTCCAGGTCCAAGAAACTAACTTTCACATCTCTAATTAGAAATTCTGGTCCTGATGCTAACTATGATAATTAAAAAAAAACCCAAACCAAACACAAATCTACAAGTCTTTTCATCTGTGTCAACGGAAACACCACTGTGAAGGGTATGGAAAATAAGTAACAGGTCTCTGATTATATTACCTTTCAGAAAATCTGTTAGCATGTTATTAGCAAAATGTTTATTTATTAATTATAGTTTTAATTAAGATACAACAATAAATTATCTTTGCAACATTTCTGCAGCTATTTACAACCCCTGAGACTTGGATATCTCATTCTACATCTGTAAGGCTGACTGAAGTAAATTAAAGTTATATCACGATGATCACACTTTGCTCACCCAAAATTCCCCCTAAAAATTGAAAGGAGGAACGCAGTGTTCCCCAAGTGCCTCTGCAAACCACCACAGCAGATACATAGCAACCACTGTTCTTATAAACAATGTCTCAAACCTGGTTTTCAAGTAGGAAAATCCTGATTTTTATTTTTTTTAAAACTGATCACTAAATTGTTTGCATAATCTAGGATGTGGTTAATGCCAGTCAAAATTCAAGAGATGGCCTGACTGGGAAAAAAAAGCCTGCATGTAACATATCTGTTTGCTACCTTACTTTGGTGTCACCTCTTTCCC
>NW_010268958.1:127490-127828 GCF_000690775.1 Eurypyga helias
TTAATAAACTTCCATGAAAGGTTATCATGCGCAGCTTTCCTGCACAATGAAGCACATTCTGCCTGTACCAGTAACTTAAGAATGGCTAAAAAGCCTAGGCATAGGAAGATTCTTCCAAGGTGGACTGCAATGAATCACGACTCATCTACGAGCCATGTATTTATGGCGTAAATTCCGACTTAAGTTTGGTAGCACTGCCTTCGCGACCTATTGCAGAAAAATACATCCATCTGATTTCACATGAATTTAGAGAATGCCAGACTATGGGGAGTGGAGTATGTGATATGAGCATATCACATCGAAAATACACCCCAAATGTCAACGCATTCTGGGTTCAG
>NW_010268958.1:127842-147084 GCF_000690775.1 Eurypyga helias
TACAGGAGCCACCTGCTCCAAGTCTCAGCAATATCCGTTTTCAGAATTCTGCAGGTCAGGGGTATTTTTCCAATTAAAATTCTCATGGAGAAAAGAAAATTCTCTCCAGTATACACTCTGACACGATTTGAGGAGTGATGCCAGATTCAAAAGTAGTGTTTTTTCTTCCGGAAAGCAGCTGATCTTGACATGCCCTTTGAAGACACATGTACATTAAATTTTATATTTCAGTGACAAGTATATACATATGAGGTGCACCTTTCGTTATGGTTCCTACCCTAACTGTCAGCGAGCTCCTTACACAGCGCGGGAGAGTTCACCGCAAGACCAAGACAGAATAGTTCTACCATCCCCTAACCATGTTACTTCAGCTGGAAGGGGGATGAGTTAGTTTTATAGGTAATTCCATTGCGACTGTAACAGGAAAACAGGGCTTTATTAATTTCTCTCTCTTCTTCTGTTTTCCTCCTGCCCTCCATTCTTAATTGAAAAGAGACATGAGCCACATGGATGCTTTTCCATATCACACCTTCTTTTCCATGAGTCAGAAAGCACAAAGAAATGCAAAACTAAACCATGAATATTTGAAAGGCAGGTGTTTGCTGGATGATGAAAGCTACATGGCAGTGCAGTCATACACAAGATCTGCTTTCTGTGGTTCAAGGACAGCAGTGTAATAGCACTAATACAACTATATTACACTTGCTTCTTCGTATTTTTTCCCATGTTATCTGTACTTTTCTCATTACCTATCAATTATCTGGATTTTTATGGTCAAAATGTAACAAGGCCAATATATATCTGAAAGAAAACCTGCAAACAGAAGCAGGTTTTATACACAAACCCAACAATTGCTCAGTTTCACACCACTGATGAGGTCGCTGCTCTGCTGACCTAAGCTGTACCTTCTTCATGCTGAGCATCAGAAGTCTTTAAAAAAAATGACTATGGGATATGTGTGTGTGTAAAATAAAAATTAAACTCTTCAGACTGTATTTATATAGTATTTCCACACAATTACTAATAAATTAGTTAATACTAGATAGAAGTCCCAATTTTCTTCTTTAGTAGCTTTCTTTTTCCCATGGAAATACATGGGAATAAAGACATTGTACAGTATTATTTGGGCATAAAGATATTGTACACTAGTATTCAAAAGCACAGAGTGCACCTAACTGACGTTTTCCAACCAACTCTATTCAATGAGAAGAATTGCTCTTCTTCCCACCTCAAAAAAAGAAAAATGCCTTTCCTCTCTTCAGCCAAAGTATTGCAGCAGAATGGTACTTTAGTTTAAAAGGTATTGAAGGTGTTTCCATTCTTTTGCTTTAAAAATCTTTCAAGTGCTGCTATTTCTGTATCCCTCTGGCAAGTACATTTTGCTGCCTTAGTTTTGCATAAAAAGGAACAAGACTAGGCCATGGATGCAAAACCCTGTGGCTTAATGAAGAGAAAACCTGATCAGTCCTATCTTTCTAATGCTGTGTTGCTTGTTAACATCCTCATGGTTTTTAATAGTATTTTGGTATTAATGTCACACCGAATTTCATAATGACAACTTTTGCTTCATATGTATATATACAAACTAGAAAAAATAACTGAAAAATACCATGGAAGATACATGTTTTCCTACAGCAACAGCAACTGACAGCAAATAACGGTTACCTTATTACTTCAAATTTTCAAAAAAATGCATTTAACATCATTATTTCTGCAGTCATATTATTTGAATTCATTATACAGTTGAACAAAATCTTGCATCTGAAATTTCTTATTTGCCAAGAGTGACTTTTTGACTCTGAGAGGTGTATTAAAAACAAGCATGGTCAAAACTGTAAGGAAAGGTATGGTCACAGCCAGACAAAGCTTACACTGAGGAGAAGACATGGAGAACCAGATGTTGTCCTGCATATGCTCTGATGTGTTACAGCCTTGTTATGACTCCTTATTTTCCCCATATTAAGGAGGAGCACAAGAGATGAGACTACTTGATTTATCAGCTCTATTACAGAATTAGCATATATGGCAAGGATTTTTTAGAAACATAGTAAAAGGTAAGCGAACTGATACTGGAAAGTGTCCTCCAGGAAGAAAGTCCCTTTAAAAGTGCTAAATCTAGTATTTTCATTAGAAGGTGTATTAATGATACAATTTTATTAGGGTCACAGCTAGAAAAGACATATGAGTATTTAATTATTTATTTTATTTCACCCTGTGTATTCTAGGAGAAGCAGAGAAACATGTTTGGATTTGCATTAGATGGTTAAAACCATCAAAGTTCAAACTTTTGACAATGAGCTGTTTGATAAGCCCTACTTCACGCTGCAGTCACTGGAAGCCAATATTATATAGAGACATCTCTAGAAAGACTGGAAGGTAACAGAAAGCAGTATTACCCATTTCTTCAAAGATCCTATCTTAAAGTCATGTTAAAAACCCAGGACATACTTTTCTCTAAAAGGCTTTATACTGAAATGCAAACATCAGAAATATGCGCATATTCTACCTTGATCACCTCTGCAAGTGTTCACAATCACAGCCGATTTCTTTAGTGGCACTGCCAATATAACCATGAGGAAGTAAAAAAGATTTGCTGCACTCAGAATGCATCGCCTTCACTCGAAGTTTCAATTCTTTTAGCTCACGGAGTAGTTGGTGACAGAAAAGTGGACTACAGTTGGCCATCAGAAGTCATTAGTCCATCCCCTCCCTGCCCAGCCATGGCTAGTAACCCCTTGCCTTGCCTTCCCTTTCCCCATCAATCAGTAAATGATTCTCCAGACTGAGACACTTAAACCTTTGGGTGACTGTAAAAGTATTTTGGGAACATGCAAAACCAGCCTGAAATTAAGACAGTTTAAGCAAGTTACAGTCGCAATTACAGAAAGCTTCCCTATCATACCTACATCTTGAAGCAGTCCAAACGCAACTCAAAGCTAAAGCAAAAACTTTAGTGGGTTCCAAGAAGCAGTAATCTGTGGCATCTAAATATGCAGTCTTTGTATCATTTGAGACTTGATCTACAGAGCGTGTTTTAAGCCATCATTATAGTGCTTTCTACCTGCACAAAAGTCTCTGATCTTCCTGGACATTCAGCAGTCAATCCTCATCCCAGTCAGACGGCCACAAGTACAGCCTTCATAGCGTGTTCTTCCAGGCTGAGCAGGAATTTCAAACTACAAAGATTTGATGACACAAACTGGACTTCCCTACCTGCTTATATGCTTTGTTTACCTTGCAGTGCTTTACAAAACTGTTCTCTGTTGTTACTCTATTTATCCCCTGACACTGCAGTTCACTGCTGATTATTTTGCTCTCACCAAGCTTCCAAGACGCCTCCTGACAATGACAAGCAAAAGGATGGTAAGGCCACTGATTTTGATTTGGATTACAGGATTTAACCTCCACACAACTGTTGTTTTTCAAGCACAAGCTGATTCCAGTGTCGGAGATACCAAAATACTTTAAACCAGTGACAGCCTGGATTCCAGTTCTTTACATCAGTCACAGACTGGAGTAGGTAGGAAATTCAGGCTCATTAACATCTCGGCTACCTGTCCTCCCTTAAAAAAAAATAAATCTTATTCTATGCAGGCCTTACTCCATGTCTACTAGCATACTACTCATTTCCTGCTCAAAACTAGATAACTGACTGTGCTGTACACTGACGTTGCACAGGTAAGTACACTAGTTCTCCATGTCTCCTAGGGTGAAACCATGCTGAAGCTCAGAAGAGCCTCCTGGTTGTCACATGCCCTGACACCGAATCAGAAAATTGCATCTCTGCTAACATACAGCACATCCTTAACTAAACTTCGAGAGGCAGGTTTAGAGTTTGCTGGGATCCAGAGGGAACAGCCTTCTAGTTCTTGAGCCCTTTAGGTCCTCTGTTCCAATCACACTGTACACAGGTGGTCCTTCCCAAGCCTGGCCTTTTACGACTTGATCTGGAAAGCCCCCTATTCCCTTCCTGTACATCAAGCCAGTTTCTGCTATTTGTTTACAAAGATGCTGATACTATCGTTTCAAAAAATGTTCTAAGTGTTCTCAGCATAGTAAAATTCATACAGAAATCCTTTCACACCTCCTCTTGATCTCACTATTTGTGTGCATATACCTCTGCAATTTGGGCTTCATTTGTTTTGCTTATCCATGCCATTTCCTGTCTTCAGGTTGTCAACTTATGTTTCATTCTTTTAATAGAAAATAGTTTATGATTGAAGGCCTGGAGGAATGAAACCTGAATGATGTGTGCTTTTGCACTTGTCAATCTTTTCCAGTCTTCCGCTTAAGATCTTTTGATAATCTTTATATTTTAAATGCCAGCAGCATGTAGTTTAGTACCATTTTTGTTTAGATTAACAATAGTGATTAGAGAAGAGTGACAGAGAGAATTACTGGTTCCTCAGAGTTGCTGTCTGCCAAAGATCTGACCTGCATGCCTACAGCCACTACTCACATAGGGGAGAGGAACTTGTGAACATGGCACTCAGCATAATTAACATTGTAACTCCCAGCCTTCTCAAATCTGCATTTCATTTTGCTTCTAAGGACTTACTCTCTTTCTTTGTTTCTTTCTCAGCTTATGTCCAAGAATGGTTACTGCCTCCGTACTGCAATCTCTCTACCAATCCAAAATTTAGTCACAAAATTCTGCTTGTGTGTTTGGTTTCACATGCACCATACACTTCCAGCTTAACAGAAGTTTATTTCTCCAATCAAAAAGCTTTATTTTTAGATAGGACTAACATCACCTTCTCTGAACAGTTCTCAGCTTGCTTTTTTACACGTAGACCTTTGAGCATAACATCATACTCTGTGTGTGACTAAGATACACTGACCTATACACGTCTTGCAGCCCCAGGAAGGTACAGAATAACAGTATTGTTACGTTTGCAGTTGGCTATACTCCTGTATTTTAAATATGAGGATTAATTTAATTTCTGATTTGACTGTTAACAAAATAAAGTTTACTGTTCTAGGCTTAAAATTTAATAATTAGGATTTCATTTTATTTTAGTACTAATAAAATCTTATTTGGGACTCATTACCAATAGCAAATGCTGAGCTGAATTCATCAGCCTCTCTCAAAACCCTGAAACCATAAACCAGTATGATAGATTTGAATCAATCCAACTCAACAAGTCAGTATTTACACTAATTCCTGCCTTTTAGCTCATGAATGAAGAATTGTAATGGTACCATGATTCACTTAGGCCTTTCTGAGCTACTCACAAATGTACCTTATTCCTCTGAATGATTTTTCCCCCTCAAGTAAGTGTCTATGCTCATGCATTTCCCAGCATAAACTGTGTGCTGATATTGTTCTCTGCAACAGCCATTAGGACTTCACTGGATCAACAGGTAAACCAATGTGCTTGTTCACACACACTTAGTTGGGGAAGGTTGAAGATCCTCTTCAGAACCTGAGGAAGTAAGATTTCTGGACCTCTTTTGTATGTGCTATCACACATGTAAGATGATACGTACTTTAGAAAGTTAAGTGGGAATTTTCCATTAGCATTCTGCCATTTGGAACTTCAATCGCATGACGATGCAAGAATAATGAGTAGCAGAAAGCAATCAACTAATTTAATGAACTAGTATATAGAATACAGTCCAAGCCAAAATGTTATGTCACGAAGTGACTTTAAGTTATGATAAATGTTAATCATTATGCATTACTTCAAAATTCTCCTATTTTTCCCATGCAGAGCTGATGAAAAGTGTTCACAACGTATTTGAAAGCCATGTACAACTGTCCTTCTCATGCAAGCACCTTGTTCACATACCACTAGTTGCGCTAGAGCACACCAACACTTATTCAGAGAGACCCAGGCTTGTTATTACTGAGCACACAGGCATCGCAGAGGAGTCTCGGGCTGATCAGAGCACAGAGCAGAAAAATATTTCTTTACTGATTTCCACTAATTCAAATGCTGCCCATTCAATATCAGCAGGTCATATTTAAGTATTAACACTGTTATGTTCCAACACAGAGGTAAGTTATAAATGAACAAAGCAAAAAGAAAACATCCCTTTCTTGTGACAAGTCTGTTTCACAGACCAATTTTTGATGAAATTCAAAACGTCTCTAACACAGAGCTGAGAGCATGCTGTGGAGATGCTCTCATTTGCTAAACATTTACCAAGACAATAAATAAAAAAATCAGAAGCAATATAAAAAGCCTAAGGAAAATTAAAGAAGTGAATCTGAAGTTAAAATGGGCTTAAAATGCAAGAGAGAAAGCAACAAAAGCAGGTAACCACATCACTGTCTCAGGTGGTCAGAGCAACCTACACAGGGTTTTAGGAAAGCTCCCAGTAAATCAATCTATTGGTGGCTGAACTTCACAACGCGCTTCACACTGTGGACATAGAACTATGCATGCTGGAGTATCAGTTCAAGCATTCAACAAAGCTCAACATATTTGGTAAGTAAGCTACTACTATCCCACAACTATATGTTGGATTTAAACTTCCTGCAAAAGCTGCTGTGAGGTCAAAGTTACCAGTCATCACCTGAGTAAATTCTCCATATCAGAGAGACTAAGCAATGCACTGGAGAAATCAACCATTTCTTAAAATGCGTTTAAATATAAATAATAAGAAAAATATTTTAAAATTCATAATTTGATGTGGATTAATCAATATGTAAGATGAATAAATAGTATATGTTTCAGATGGAAGTGCAGAGACCAGAAAGCCCTCCTTACATAATTCAGAGTATTTTTAATACTCTCCATCAGTTCTGACAGCTAGAACTTTCATACATTAAAAGTACTTATATATGTGTATAGGAAGCATATTATGTATTGTACATAATAATATAGCATGTATATTGTACAGATAAATACATATTATATGCATTTTATATTAAAAACACTAGCTGGATATTTAATGGCAAAACAGCCATTAAACACTTTGGACAAAAACTGCATTTGCTCATAGCTTTTGACATCTTCCGCTGGAGGTTGCACAGGTATGGAAGAACTTAGGGCGTCTCAAATGAAAATAGCAGGTGAGAAATTGAAAACAAATAAAGTAAAAGGTTCCCTGCAGTACCTATACCTAAGTGGTAGAACTCCTTCTTGAAAGATATTCAAAAGGCCAGAGTTTACCTGAGGTCAAAAAGTGACTAGACAGAAGAAAAACACCTCAGTGGCCAGTAGAAATAAAAAGACTACTCCTGGGTGATGAAAAGCAAAACATAAACGGCTTATCTAATTTTATGATATATGTGGGAAGAAAACTCTCAAGTTGTATATCCACCTTTTCCAGTTGCAGGATCCACCTCTGGCTAGATGGCAGAATCCATTTTCTCAGAAATTTACTGCTGATTTTTCAGTCTCTATCTCTACACACACATTCATTTGTTTTTCAAGGTGCTAAACCAGCAGTAGTTCTTTCTGTTTAAACTCTGCAATTGACAGTTTTCCATTCATGCTTATCATGGCCTTTTTTAACTACATGAAGCAGTAGAATTAGGCCTAAAAGTAATAGATTTCTAACGCTTTACTTGCCATGGTCAGTGGCTGCCTATGGAATGACCATATTCTGACATGCTTACTTCAAAAATTATAAATCACTCCTCACTCGCCCAGAGAAGCTGTGGATGCCCCATCCCTGGAAGTGCTCAAGGCCAGGCTGGATGAGGTTTGGAGCAACCTGGTCTAGTGGAAGGTGTCCCTGCCCATGGCAGGGGGGTTGGAACTAGATGGTCTTTAAGGTCCCTTCCAACCCAAAGCATCCTACTATTCCTCTATTTCTACACTGATTGGCCAATTGGTCTTCTTGCAATCTTTTCTACACTTGTTTAAAATTATTTACATTTTTTAACGATCCATCCTTTACTCTCAATATATCCTTAGCTTTTGGCTCATATATTAATTTACAGCACTATCTCAAAGCAACCTAACGGGCTGGCCTATCCGTCAGCATAGGAAGCGGCCAACCCAAACGCCAGAAAGGGCACTTGTGAGCTGTCTGCAGGAACTCACAGCGGCATTTGTAACACCAGTAGTCCTTGGCTGACCCTACAAGGACCTGACCAGAGAAACTACTTTCTTCATGCACTTAAAAAATGTCACTGAGAGCCCTGTAGATGCTGTTAAGAACCATTTTGTATGCTGGTGCTGAGCACCGTGACTGTCAATACTCTACGTGTATCGTGCCATTAGTGATCATGATTAATACACACAGGCAGACATGGGTAGAAAATTTTGTCTTCAAACTCCCAGGCAGGTATCTTACTCTTCGGACATCATATCCACTTTGCTGTACTGTATTAGGTAGATACCTAGCTTAAAACAAAAAAGTTTTAAACAGAAAATAAATAACCACCATGAGGTGTTTCTTTCTTAAGTATTAAATTCATGAGCAAGTCTAGCTTTCATTCATATTCAGCAAGTAGAAAAGCATCTGTTAAACTTTTGGAATGTATTTAGATCATGTTTAGATGCTTCAGTGAACAAGGGCAACAGTGGCACTAGTCAAAATATAACATAAACTACAGGCAATTTCAAAAATAATGTTTATAAGCAGTGAGATGACAATTTTTTCTTTAGAATGAAACCAACAAAATGGTATTTCATCTAGTGTGGAGACTAGCAGTTTCATAACAAAAATACACTAAGGAAAGCTAGAAAATTGGACTATGGATAGTGGAAAAAAAATCACAATATTAATTTTATTATTTCAGTTACCTTTTTGACTAATGGTGTTTTCTACTAGATCATTCTTTTCTCTCTCTCCTCAGTCTACAGAGAGTTAAGGCCTACTATACAATGGTGAGAACCACTACTCCAAAACTTAAAGCAAGAGTAACACCACCGAAGTCTCTTACCTTGTTTCAGGTAATAAATGGATTGTGCTGGACAGAATAATTTTCACCCAACGGATCTATAACTGAATTTTATCTATTTCTGCTATGAGTTTAAGAAACTCCTTTTTCCCTGTTTCTTTTATAGGAGCAGTTAATTTTGATATGGCATCAGTTCTAATTCACCAGAACAAGATCAAAAAACCAGTAACACTAAGGTAATCAGAATCATTTGATGTTCAATCTGAGACTAAATAATTTCAAATGAACACATTCATGCTAAAGGGATAACCATATATTTTAAAAAACCTTTTTTCCCCCCAAACACTACTACTATTACCGAAGTATTTTAAATTATCCTAGGGCAGCAGCAATTTGCAGTTTATCTGCTGGCTTCCAGCTATTACATAATGGGTAATTAGATGCTGAAACTTCTAGTGACTTAGAAAAACAGTCTACATGTTAATTGCTTTTATGAGTCCTTTAATGTAATCTGGGGACAGAAAGAATTTTGGACTGTCTCTGAATAATAACATTACTGGCAGCAAGCTTAATTTCTTTTCCTTTTTCCCCAGACATTTCTGAGATGTTTTGACAGATTTCCTTCCCTCCTCCCTGTACACTATATATATATATATAATTTTACCACCACACTATTAGATTTTCTATTTAATTGCATCCAACAGCCACTGACCATTTTCAGTGTTGTGTCCTAACTAGCAGACTTTCTCCCCCTATGAAGAGACAATCATGTTTTCAATCTGTTATTTGTTTCTAGTAAAAAACCCATTGTCTCTTCTTTATTGTTTAGCATGCTTTTTTCTGTGAAATTATAGCTGCAAAAGGGATATTTGCTTTCCTTTCTCCTTCCAAATTCTCCCAGTGATCTTTGGCCTTTGACTTGCCTACAGACAGGGAACCATGAGCAATCTCATCTTGCTCTCAATAGGCTGACAATGGTGAATATTTTGGCAGGAAAGGTACTACCGCCAACACACAGACTGCTAGAGGCTTGGCTTAGAGTGTTGCCTCAAGAAATTAGGTGAAAGTTTACTGCTGAAAATGCCTTTTTTTTTTGTCAAAAGTATGTTTGTGTGATTTAGATAAAAAAACATTTGAGAGAATTTGAGAAAATAGAAAACAAAACCCCACAAAAAATTAACTCAGAGTATTCAAAATTAGCATGGAGATATACAAAGACAGGAACTTCCAGAACACTACGTCAACACTGCATCTTGTCCTCAACAGGAACATATCTAGAAAAAAAAGAGTACTGATAAGACAAGTGCGTAGTTAGGCTTCCCAAAAAAGTTTCTCCTATCTCCACCAACTTAAGCCTCTTGAAAGAGTAAGACAGAATTTCAGTCAGAAGGGGAAAAAAGCAGAGCAAGAGAAAGAATTTAAACATGGAAATCAGTCAAATGGCGTAGGGAAAAGAGTAAATCTTGGACATTCATACACATTTTACTACAAGAATGTAACCTTTTATCCAATGCTCTCCACTTTGGCCCCTCAAATATACAGAAGAATTGCAGTTCAGAAGTTATTATCTCAATCATTCACATGTATCAACTAGAGGATAATCCAAAAGTTCACAAGTTCACATACATTTATGATCTCCTTTAACCACCTACCGTAATAATGATTCTAATCAGTGGCAGGAGAGTGGGGTACAAGAGAAAGAAGTTTCAGAGCAGATCAGCCTCAACACTGAAACTTAACACGTAAGATAGAAGAAAAATACTCATTAACAAAGAGGAATCACAAGGGTTCATATTAAGTGTAGAAGTTCCGGGTTTGGTGTTTCCCCCCCTTTTTTTATGCTTTTGGACATGTAACACGGAGGCATGCAGAGTCATCACACAATTTTTCTGAAACCTGTGCATTCTACAGTTATTCAAGCATAGAATACCCTCTTTGAAAGTCCTATGCAAATCTGAGCATAATAAGTGCCATACTTATCAAGCCTTCCTTAATAATTATATTAATTATGGAATTCTTGAAGGGAAGAACAGGCTTCTGGGCTGTTAAAGTGTTAGCTCTCAGAAAATCCTATAAAACCAGAAACTGCTTCCAGAATATACCTTAATGGACCCAGTTGAAAGTGTGGTACCTGGATTATCTTCAGAGAAAGTTTAGAAGGGAAGGGGCCCGGGGAAGTGTTGATGCACAATTCTTGACTCGAGTCCAGCACTTACTGCAATGACAAAACTTCAGTCTTACCGCTGATTATTCCATCCCCTGCCAAATAGTTTGACCAAAGCCCAGACTAACCTCTACAAACTCTGTCATGAAGAGCAGAATTCCTAGCCTCAGGACTACGTGGAAACAGGTGGAAATGAGTGCTTTGCTTGGAAAGTGTAGGGGGGAATGATTAATCAACACAGCTCTGCAATATTAGAGGAGATGCAGGAAGGCAGATGTCGGTTGGCATGAGGAAGGGGAACATTTTGCCCTCAAGAACTCTACAAATGGCAGAAGAAGCCCGAGCTCTGATTCCTGCCCCTAGATTCAACAAGACCATGAATGCAGATGTGACAGTTCTCTTGCCTGCTGCCTTTAAAAATTCAATTTAGTCTCATTTTCTCACGATTTTCTGTTCACGATCCTACTACCACTTAGGTACACCTCTGATCTAGTGAAACAGCATTGTTATTACAGAGATATTTAAGTAAACATAAGAAAACCAGAAAGAGCAGATTATGAACATATGTAATTGTCCAAAGCAGGCAGACATCTTTTTGCATAAGCGGTTATCAAAATTTAGAGTACAATATTACTGTATTACACACACTACTGGTGAGCTCCAATCAGGCTGTGTGCAAGTTAGTAAAAATCAGAACATGAAAGGTTTATAATTAAACTAATCAAAATCTTACAGACGGGATAATAAGTACTTCTGAATTTTTGATGTGACATGCTGATTCCTAAATTCTGAGAACTACTGCTCTACATGATACAAGCACCCTGTTGGGCTCCATCAAACAAAAGTCTGCATCTTAGAAATCTCAATTCCTTAACACAAACCTGGATGTCAGATTATAGACTGATGTATATTGCTAAATGAAAAACTGACCTTTGTGAAAAGAATTTAAGGGCTCTAAGAATGTATTAGTGTGCAGAGTCCTTTCAAACTACAGTGAAGCATGTGCTTTCGGACACATATTTTCTAACATACAAAGAAAGAAAACTGCACACCTAGAGTAAAGGGTTCCCACAAAATTTAGATCAAAATAATTATTTTTAAAAACCCAAACAAAATGAAACACCACCATCCCCCCTTTCTTCTTGCAGCTTCATCAGTCCACTCACTCTTATAGGGTTAAATATGCATTCTATAACCTGCCAACATAAATTAAATAATTTGATATTGTTATAGTTTTAGCTCCACAATTTTGACTTTATATGGTGGAATTAAGATGTTCTATTAATTTTAATGTGCACCTGACCTCAGACTCTGACATGTAACTTATCTAGAAGTTAGTATTATCTTCTAAGAAAAACAGTGCTTCTGACTAGTCAACATTCACTCCCTGGGACACACAGAATTCAACTGCATATACACAAAAATTAAACTTTTCTATGAGTACTTCTTAAGTATTTTTTAATTACCTTAGATCTAAAAGCTACACTCCCTCTTCACACAGAAGCATCACTGACTGCTTTATCAAACACGCCTGGGAACAGAGTGGGAAAGAAGGGGAAAGAAGGCTGTGCCAACTCTATTGAGGTCAAGTGGATTGAAGTCTGCTTGTGCTATCTGAATCACACATTGGCAGATGAAAAGACATGCCTTTTACCATCTGTAAATTTTAATGTGCCAGATTTTGGCTGCCATGCAACCTAAAGTACTTACTTCACTGAGGTACGCAGAAATTAAAAAAGGACACAAGAAGTTTTTATCTAGATTTAAACTGACAGCACTAAATAAAATCAGTTTATGCTACAGTTTAACCATTTGAACTTAAGGACTGAAGTAAAATTTTCATCCATATAGGCATATTCTGATAAAAACCAAATACTGATTTTGTCTTGATGTCTTCGTGGCTTCCTTTCCGCATTTTAGATGAAAATAAATATGTGGAATTTTACAATGGCCTTGAAAACGCCATTTCACTAAAACTGAAGGTACATACAAATATCTGTTCCTTTCAGGGCTTGTAGTCTCAAAAGACCATTGCAAATGCAAATAGCTGTAGTTGTTACTGAGGAAACAGAAACAATGAGAAGAATATGAATGGCAGTGGTGGTGAGGACAAGAAACAAGATACGTGACAGAAATGATGTTCCTTGCAGCAGGAAAGCTGGAATCTATTTTGCAATAATAAGTCATGTGGTAGACTGAGGATAACTTCAATCAGCTCTACAAACCTCATAGTTTATTATAAATGACCATGATTTATGCTTTGTCCAGAAATAGTACACAGTGGTGCAGCAAAATACCTTTGGCATATTAATACATTTACCCCATCACTCCCCCTCCAGTCTTTGATCCCCTTCATATTAACCTCTTATTTATCCAGAATCTGTACTGAATAAACTGATATTATATTTTCCTTATATCTGTCAATGATATTCAGGGAAAATGTGTGTGGGTTTTGGTTTTCAGTTTTGATTTTTGGTTTGGTTTTTTTGGTCAATCAGATGTTTACTGAAGCCAGAAGGGTACAACAGTATTAGCAATTTTGCATTGCTGCTCTTCTCTTGGCGCTAGCAGAAATGAGAAGAAGGTAGTTTAAAATTGGAAGTTGGAAAAACCCAAACAAACCAACCACAATTTAACTGAAGAAGTAGACAAAAGGCAGATGTGGAAACATGTTGTGTCTCTTATTGCTCTCATTTCAGTATGACTGCTCTTTTTGAACTTTTCCTTGTTTTCGCATGTGAAGCTTCAAGAGCCACAAAATTCTGTTTGAAGAATTAACATTAAGTAGGATGAAGAATGTCAAATTTAAGCAACATGTAAGAGAATTAGAGAAATCCTGCAGATTAAATGAAAGTTTGATCAGGTTTTCCCTGAAATGGAGGAAAAGCCTGCACAGATATGTCAGAAGCAAAATGCACCATTCCTGGAACTGAAGGAGGAAAAAAGCATGTACAAAGTATGCCACAGAGATACTGTAGTTATTGTGGAAAAGCCTTTAAGCAAAGGCACATCCGGCAGAATGGAGCAACCTAAACATAGGGAAGAAAGAAGAAAACATGAGATGCACAGCTCATTTAAAATCATGTTTTTCATCTAGCTAATGTCACTTCAATACCTACTGAAAACAAGAGAAATTCCCAGCTGCAAGGGTTTTTCTTCATTCTGTTCTCTGAGCATCTGATGCTGTAAGCAGCATCAAAAATACTGAACATCTAGGAACTTTAAGAAATTCCATATTCTAAAACTAGAAAGATTTGAATTGTGAGCACTGTGGCTACTAAAAAGCCCAAGACCATCCCCCATTGAACAGCACTAACCTTTCTGTTCCAAAAACTGGTTTGATGTTGCAATTTATCTTTACCCTGGAAAAAGTGAAAACCCATGTGCAAATTCAGACTTGAAAGCCTCTGCTGCAGCTCTCCTGGACCACTGACAGTCGCTTTCCCCCACTCAGACCTACTCAGATGTGTTGTTACCAGAGATGGCAACAACAAAGCAAAATTATCATACATGCACAGAATATAGGAATTTGCAAGCGATTTTCACATGGCAGAGATCCAAATATGTTACCAGGCAGACACTTAGAGGTATCACATGCATACACATAGTATCTCGCTGTACCGCACACAATCTGATCTGTTGGCAAATCTTCCCTAGCAGTGACCATTACGATGCGCTTGGACACTGCAAGTCCACTGGGGTAGAAGGAAGGGACTAAACATCCCAGCTCCAACTTCGGCGATTTTCAATTAAACTTGCTTTGCTGTTGGAACACGGATCACCTGCTCCACCATGCATACTTCTGTATTATTAATTTGTTAGCTTGCTCGAATCACAGTTGAAAACCTTTCAGCCCTGGTTTGCAGCAATAAATTCAACTGACAGCTGAAATTTGGAACGCTCACTTAATATTGATTCTGAATGTAATAACAAGCGACATGACCTTTTGGAGGGTGTAAAATATGGCTGCCACAACATCTGTGCCACAGTTCTTGCTGTTTGGTAATATGCTCTAACAGCATGGAGCTGGCATTGAAGTTAAGCTTTATTATCAAGCAGATCACTCCATCTCTCTGGCTTCATTAAAACCCCCCCACAAAACCTTAGTCCTCACCCCGCCCCCAAATGCTTCCCACATCTAGAACTTGTGCACACATGACTGTTTCTAAGACCTAATTTATCCTGCAGTCACAAAAGAGATATTGGACGACTAAAAGGCACCCCCTCTGTCAGACGTGGCAATGCCAGCAGACTGAAGATCAGTACATGTCTTCAGTCAGGGAGGAGAAGGGATTTGCCATCAAGTATCCTAACCAAATATCCATCAAGTTATGTGGTTTACAGTTATCTTCCTATGTTTGAGAAAATACCTTCACATCTTTCCTGCTATTCGGACAAAGAAGAGAACACATAAATACCATTTTTGTGTGCTCTGACACCATGAACACCGTTTTAATTTAGCATTACCCCAGGATACCTTGAACTAATTTTGCTAGGCTGGATGCAGAATTGGTTGCATCTGATTTCCTTTCAATAATTTCCTTTGAAGTGCTGGTATCTTTAAAATATAGTCCAAGTAGGCAGAATACCAATTTCTGTATGTTTTAAAACCCAATTTAAATAACTTCAAATTATCCAAGTGGTCTAATCAAGTTTCAAAACCAGAGTTCTGCTACAGAAAACACCCCACACACACACACGAACACCAACCCCCATTATAAAGAACGTTTTAAATCTCCTGATGGTGTTTTATTGACATAACAAATAACCTGAAACAATGAATCCCCTTTATCCTTATGAACAACACCTCTTTTATCTCTTAATGAATAACAAACACAAGGAAGCAGATATTCACCGTGACATTTTAATTTTGTGTTTTGTGATTTTAGTTTCTACACAGCCAAACACTTGGTAGCAGCTAAAATTTTAAAAGCTTTAAAACTTACCCTTCAAGAAAAATTTAAAACCTTTATAGTTTACAGTTAAATAAAGCTTACAAATAAAAGACCTGTTGGCACTCTAACAAATATGTATAATACCACGAAGAGGAATATATTTTCTTTTTAAAAATCATAATAGACCATACACTGCAAACTTCGGTAGTATATATATCCCGTACTGGCTTTGTGGCTGGTGGCCCATACAGGTGTAATCTGTATCAAGCACATTCTGAAGACCTCACAGTTACACACTGAGAACCAGAGAGCTGGGTTTTTAGTAAACAATTTATAAACAATTACAAAGAATTGAATTACCAAGTATATAAATACATTCCTTGCGACGCAACCCTGGGATAGCGGGAACAGGTCCCCAATATGTAAGTTACAAAAGGCCTTAAATATCATTGTATACATGTACTGACACATACTAATTCACATATACTAAATTTAATAAATATATGTATATTTGATTAGTGAAGGCAGAATTCATCTTTAATGATTACTAGATACTTAGAATTTCAGATTCATTTAGATCAATTATATATACGCACTATCATATTAAAATGACTAGTTCCTGCCTTACTCTCCCCTGCTCTGAACATAATTTAATTATAAGATCAGCACCTGAACCCATCAAGTCTCCCATTGTGCTGCAACAGATGAAGCTGAGACTGTAACAAAACACAATGAAAGACTGCTTGGGCAAGATGCGAGAGAATGACTAAAAGAAAGATTTGTTAAATTGTTTCAGCTACAATGAAGTCTGGGAGTCATTTGAAGGAGTTGGAGAGTAAAATAAAATACTTTAAAAGGTGTAACTGATGTTTGAGGTCCCTCCAATCTCATAATTAGCTATTATCATAGAGGAATATATTCCATGACAGGTGAAAGTAGTAGAGAAAAGTGTTACTGAAAGATGTGGAGAATCCATGGGTTTGGTCTTTACCCAAGCTTCTGTGTTAATGGAGCGTCCAGAAACGTCAGCAGTTTCATCTCTGCTGAAGCGTATTTGAAACCCACACATGAGCTGCGTGATAGTTGTTCTCTTGCAGGGCAGTATTTGGTAGTCCTACATGAGGAATCAACTGAAGTATCAGGAGACAGCCATGCACTTACCCTTTGGAAGAGACTTCTCACTATGCAATTGTGTTAGACTTGAGAGTTTAACTGCACAACCAGGATGGGGAGTTTTAAGTAGTATATAACAAAACCACTGTGATTAGTCCTCAATAGTTTCAAATATGTCTTCCTCAGAGACTTAAATCCACTGCTTCTCTGCCCCACAAAACTAGCTGCCTCTTTATGGAGATGCTGATGTGGCCTGGCTTGCTTGCACCCTTTGAAGCATCAGGAAAAGCAGAGGTAAACAACCACCAATTGGATTACTCCTACATTCTCAGCTGAGAGAAAATTCAAAACTAATCTGATTATACGTATATTATGAGCCACTAAGAATATTTTTGCAGCAATTACCAAGCTATCACACATAAATAAGGGCATTTTATTTAGCACTGGGTTAATATATCAAGTAGTAAGCTTCAAAGGGAATGTTGGGGGGGGAGGGAACAAACAAAAAAACCCTGAAGCAGGTTTATAAAGTAGGGATATTTCTTTTTTGTTGAATTGCAAAGAATTACTTCAGACTCTTAAATGCATTGAAAGACTTTTCAAATAAAATACCATGTCTCCTTTGGACTTTCCAAGCTTAATTCCCAGTCATACAACTTCTGTAAGTTCTAAAAGGCCCCAAAGCAGCAGGTGGAAATGCTGTCACTGTTTCCGATACACATCTTGAAACCAAGAGCTCCGGCTGGTTCGGGCGGAGGGAAGGCATGCTAATGAGCAGTGGCTGACACCTGCCTTGAAAATTCCTCGCCAAGATTATCTGACAATTACATTTATGCTTTTTAATTGCAACTAAAATTTGCCAGACAATGAAATATGAGCTATATGTTTATAGAAAAAACAAGGCCAAAAATGAGAAACTGAAGAAATACAGTATGTTATACATGCATATGCTCATGCACATCTGTAAAACTAGATTTTTACCAAAGCTGTCAGTGAATATATTAACACAGCTGTAGGAATACGAGCACACACAACAGAGTGAAACTCAAACAGAGGAGGAGCTGTTAGGGCAGGGGGGTTGCAAGAGGGAAAACCGCAAGATGCACTTTCCACATTCCCGCTTAGAAGTGAGAGCTTTCAGTCACTTTCTTCTGGCGTATGTCCACTACTGTGCAGAGTTTGGGAAACAATAAGGAAGAAATTCAAGTTCAGTCAGAAATCTGTGACATGATCACGATCATGAAGACACAGCAGAAGAGCATGTGTGACTGAAAAAAGGACCACTGTTTTACAGAGGACAAGTAAGGATGAGGAAGGGATTATCACTTGTCTGCACAGAGTACCAGACTGAACGGATCATGGAATGACTGAGTTTGCGACCCTCAGAAAGCCTGGGAAGGCAACTAGCAAGAGTCCTGACTGCGAACTTGAGAGTAGGCTTGGGTGCAGTCAAGGAATTGCTAGACAGAATCTCCTGGGACACAGCCATGAACGACACACCCAGGAGGTGTGGTAGACAATGAGGCAGGGATGGGTGCAGAGGATTGGACAGGCTTTGCCAAGAGTGTTGAAAAAACTGATGGATATTGTCTTAAGGTGACACTCGTGAAAAATCACTGCCGTGGGAGCAAGCCCTTGCTAATATGCTCATCGAAGAAAGGCAAGAAAGAGAACCTGGGGAGCTATAGGCTGATCAGTCTTCACCTAGAATTATGTCTGGAAAGGATTTGAATTATTTCTCTTTGGAAACCTTTTCCAAGAACATCAGTGGCGAGCAGACAATCAGGAACAGTTAACAGAATTTACAAGAGGGCAAATCACGCTTGACCAAAACAATTACATCGTATGATGAAATGACTGGCTACGGAGGCAAGAAGAAAGCAATCGACATAGCACTTAGTTTTTAGTGATCCTTTTGACACCCTTTCCCACAGCATTCTCAACTGCAAGCTAAAGAAATTGTGTTTGGACAAATGGACTTTTTGGTGAGCCAAAAACTGGCTGAATTGCTGGGCTCCAAGGGCAGGAATGAATGCCTCGATGCCCAGCTGGCAGCCAATAGCGAGCAAACACTGCAGGGGTACTAGAGCCTGTATCACTCAATATAGAATCAGAGCCCTGGACAACGAGACAGAGTACATGTCAGTATATTTTTGGTTGGTGTTAAACAAGGGGAGCGGCTGACAAAAATATTACAGAATTTCAATCCAGAGAAATGTTTAAACTCAAGGAACGGCCCACAGAGGCTATGTGATTTTTTGCAGGGA